>NW_015386262.1:1392829-1436118 GCF_001527695.2 Protobothrops mucrosquamatus | reverse complement strand
GGGGGGGGGGCATTATACTGCAAGTGCATCTGTTTGCAACTCTCATTTAGTAAACAGAACAAAATCACCCTTTTGTGTGTTTGTGTGTGCTGACAGATATTAATTTTAAAAGTTACATTGATAGCTTGAAAAGATGCAAAGGACTCACAGATCTAGATTGTCCAACAAAGTCTTGCAGACAGTATCTAAGTATCCTGTTTCTATTGCATTATGTGACACGTCAAATACAAAGAGGTACACAGGAGGCTGAGGTGGACGTAGCTGAAAAAACAAGACACAATTATAAACATTTAAATGTCCCTCTAGGACCACTGACTTTTTTTACTTGGGTGCAAGGTGGTCTGCATTTTTAATACCATAAATATAATGCACTTTTACATATTATAATCCATTTTTATTAATTCTCTATTGTGAAAATGAGAAGTTTTCATTGTAGCAGCTTTACTGAATTCTGCTTTGTAACTTGTTACAAAATGGAAGAAAAATCATGGTATACCCCACATTTTTTTCAAAAGATAGCACATGGTAGTATATTGGATTCAGAGATTTAGAGGACTGAGGACCACTATGACATAAAAATATATATTTATTGTAAAGATGCAATACATTAGTGCCAATATTTTTTTCAAATATTGGACAGTGTGGATAGAGGTTGAGGTGCTGGATTTGAAGCAGAGACCTCTAAGTTTTGGTCCTCCTTACACACAGAAATTGGTGGAGTGAGAGCTTAATGCTCTCTATGCAGCCCCTTATAGTCTGAAAGAAGGCAATGACAAATTACTCCCACATTTTTGTCACAAAAACTATATGAACCCGTAGTCTGACTGAAAGATGGTTCCTCATTGAAAGATCACTTTTTTCTCTGGTGCAATGTAAGATCAATAAGAACTACATAAGCATCAACAAGTGAAAACGAGATAACAAAACTCATGGAACAAGACACAGAGGTCCATAGAGCACAATTTGTTCCATAAGCAAGAGCATACTGCTTGATTTTTGTTTTCTTGTAATAATCCTTCATAGTATGTGCAAGGGTGCTTTTGGAAGTTTGAAAAGTTAAGAGCAGTTTTTAATACAGAAGGAAGCTGCTCATAAAGAGCTTGAGAATCCAACCAACTACTTGAAAGCTCCAAGATGTGACGAGGTTCTCTAAGATGTATGGTACAAATTATATCCAATCACTTTGTCTCAACTGAAGTACTACTGTCTATTATTTCTGTAACAGCTACACAAGAATGGATAAGTAAAAGTCAAATAAAAGAAGAAAGATGATCAGATACAGTAGTTCTGCACAAGTTGTGTTTATTATGACTACACAGTGTATAAGATTGGGGAGGGAGGGGAGGAGAGAGGAGAGAAAGAAAGGTGGGGAGGGGAATCTCACCATGTATTCAGAAGGAGCCATAAACTCAATAGTGGCATTTTGAACTTCAGGTCTTTTATGAGGTTCTCCATAAACTCTTGTCACAGGATTATACATAAACTCTTCAGGAACTATAGGAGGAAAATTACACTTTATAAACTAGCGTAACTCTAAGGTTTATAGTATTTTATATAATATTTTTCAGCCTAGTAATCTTTTAAAGAAATATTTATTCCCATAATACGTTCAACTATCTAAAAGCAGCTAGAGATTAATCTCATAAATGTATCTTACTGGAATCAAATAGCTTATGTGTATGTATACATGTGCACAGTTAAGAACTTAATATGAAGTCAACTTTCTTTATTAGATTTAAACTCAAAAAAACTCACCATCATTCACTCTGTGGCACAAGTTGCATTTCCATCTCCTTTGATCAAGGAAGCTGACAAAAGGATTGATATACGTTCTACAGCTGCGACATCTCACAATTGTACTAGAAGTTACTACAGGCAATTGCTGAAAAGAGGAATGTGTAAGTCATTTGTTTAAGAACATCTGTCATCAAGTATAATTTAATTCTTTCTTTTGACATAGGACTGAATAAATATAATAATGAAAATAAAATCAGCCTTCACATGTATGCTTGCAATAGTAATTCTGATTCCAATCTAGTATTTTTTTTCTATGAGCTTCTAAATTAAGGGATGGCTTTAAAATCATGCACCAGTGGGAGACATGGCTTTGCAGTTTTCATAGTTGCAGACTATATTCATCTAATGATGAAGGCAATCTTCTCTTATTTTGAAAGCAGGAAGGGAAAACTGAATGTTTATAAAACATCTTATAATATATTACCAATAAATGCTAATGGGACTTGGACACTTGATGTGTGTTAAGTGCAACACGTTTAACAATATATGCTTATCCAAAAGATGAGGACAACCTATATAAAATGTTGTATGTTACATTCAAACACACAGTTATGTAAAAAAGAAATATATTAGGAGACAAGATAGACTGTTTCATCTGTAACAACTGATGTCCCATTTCCCACAAGGTTATTCCCTAGCCTAGTAACTCTTTATTATTTGCAAACACAACCATCACAGCAGATTAAAATCAGGGAAGAAAAGTTATGAAAGGTACTCCCAACTTTGATTAAATATTATCTATTGAAATGCATGAAAAGTTAAATATAAAAAACTGAAAGCTTTAATACTGTCAATCAATCAATCTTTAGTTCAGTCAGTATAAAGTTTCATCACTATTAAAGCACTGCACATTCATATATATAGATAGATAGATAAAAGGTATTTGAAGTACCGCATGCTGCTCTGATGGGACTTTTAAAAGGCAACTTACACACAAAATTCCACTTCTGGTAAAGTCATCTCATCTGAATTTTTTCTAATTTTCAATTCTTCCTCTTGTTTAAAGGACTTAATTTCTTTAAATAACTTGTAATATACCCAGATCAATAAACTAAAATTCCTAAAATTTAGGAGAATCACCCAAAGACAATCCTAGATTTTGGAATTTATTCGTCGAAAATCCTGCAGCCAGAGTTGACCAAATGCGGCCATCACAACAGACTACATAAATCAAAGCAAATTCATGGAATTAATCTCTGAGAGAACTGTGGGTAATATATGCATGCAGAACTCTACTATCATCTAGAGAAGTGTTTTTCAAACTTGGCAACTTTAAGACATGTGAACTTCAACTCCCAGAATTATGGGAATTGGGTGCAGCTGTGGAATTTTGGGTGTTGAGCTCCATATTTCTTATATTATGAAAAATATTGATTAGAGTAATCTGAATACAAGCTGTGTATTTCTGAAAATCAACACCCTAGTATTTTCAAACATTAAATAACATACCGATAAATCTTTGAAAGGGTGAAGCAGAAGCCCCAGGGGAAGTTTGGCTTTATTCAGTAAGGCCTGAGTCTGAGGAATGTTAGTCAAGGTACACCGGAACAACCTATATGGAAAACCAAAGGATTAAAAAAGTACTAATTACATGCGTCAATCTACCTGATCTCCACAGTCAGTTATTACTTTTCTCTCTCTTAATTTTCAAGAAAGGGGACCACCCTATATCTTACGCAGCACTCCGTTTAGGAAAAAAAACTTCTAACAAATGCAAATTTTTAAATAGTTTGTAGGATTGCAGGAAAGTGCTACAACAGTATTTTTTTTCTTTCCTAGCATTTTCTGCAAGTGCAGGATCTGAATCAACCAAATGCCAACCAATTGGGTTGCAATAGGAATTGACCAACTGGCTTGTCATCTGAGCCTGACCTCATGGGCTAAGTGTGTGACTGGTCCAAAGTCAGCTTTCATGCCTAAGGCAGGACTAGAACTCACAGTCCCCTGGTCTGTAGCCTTGTGCTTTAATTGCTAAACCAAACTGCTCTCCTGCTACAGTGATATATTAACTTGTAAAGTAAGTAGATAACCTGCCCAAATTACAAAGGAAACATTAGAAAGTAATACTACACTTTGAAAAACACACTTCTGGATCAATATTTTATTTATACTATTTATTCACCACCAGAATCCAAAATGGTCTTTGTATACTGTTGGATTTTTTTTATAGCTACAGTACAGTATAGTACAGCCTTTAATTTAATAGAATATTTCTGAGGCTAGAATACTGACCCATATAAAATTTGAATATTCAGAGACAAACCCAAATCAAAAACAAAAACATATGAGGGGTAAAGTTGGGAACTGAGGAGGAAGAGATGGAGAAAATAGCAAAGTTGACTTCAGGTTTCCATTGCTTTGAGCAGAATATTTTCTCACTGAGGAAAAAAAAAATCCAATGCTTTGCTCTGATGAAGCCTTCATAAATTGCTAACCAAGGATTAGATTCTGTTCATAAAAAATGAATCCAAGGGTTAATTGATGAATTAGATTCACACACAAGACCATGTGTATATTAAGCATACAAGTATGAATAATTTCTATAATATTTGTGTTGACAGTCATAGTCACATGGGGTGGGCCATCCATATATCTGTAGATAAAGGTGCTTATAAGTTTTGCAATTTGGGGGAGGATACAGTTTATACAATATTTAGGGGTTTTTTTGTTTTAAAAGAACAGTTACTATCAAGCATCAAAACAAGATTCCTTATATGATTTTCAGAACTGAAAACTGAATGATTTTAATCTTCAAATGTTTAAATATGTTTACATTACTCAAAACGTAAAAGTGCATTAGCAATATATTCAAATATAGAAAAAGTACAGTTAAGTACAGCTTTATTTTGATTCAAGCAATTAATTTAGTTCCAAACTTGTGATGGTAAATTGAGTATTCCCTTGTTGCAAGGCCATAATTTTAATGTACCCTGGTAAAGCGCAAAGCTTTTGCCTCCTTGTCAGTATTGCAGAAATTATCTTCTCTAACTCTTTGGGCTATGAAACGGTTGTGAAGCAATGCCTTGTGCAACTGACATTCCAGCAAAACATACCGACACTGCTGAAAAATACTGCTGCATTCTAGACTTTAATCACAGTGTATTGGGATAATACAACACAATAGCTCTTGACTTACGGCTGTAATGGAACCTGCCAATTCCTGTCAAATGTTGTGATGGTCATAAATTGGCTCAGTCACATAACTAACCTGATTTTTTTGTGGTGGTTGTTAAGTGAATGTGGAAGTTGTAAAATGAACGTCACAATCATCAAACAAACCCAAGTAACTTCTGTTTTTTGGCAAAACTGTCATATAATGCAATCCTATGACCACAGGATGCCGCAAACAGCTGTAAATGCAGCTGTGCTGCCAAGTGCCAGAAGGGCAACCATGTGACTGGGGTGGGTGGGGGGAGAGAGAAACTGCCAGAATTTTGGAACCAGGTTGTAACTCCCTTTTTTTTAGATGGGTCACAACTAAGTTGAAGACTACCTGTATACAAATTTAAACCTCAATTATCATAACCATCATATAAAACTTTATCTATCTGAAAATTACACGTGTAATTAGCACACCCCATCACAACAGAGCAAAATAAAGTCCATACAGTTTGCTATCTCTTCTGTTCACCAATGAACAGAAGAACCGATAACTACCTGTTTCTTTATGATCTCTCCCTGCTCTCATATTTGAAAAAGGAGATTATGCAAGCTTCCTAATTTTTATTTTAGCTTAATAGGCCTCAATCCTAAATTCAGCTGTTAGTTTATCATTTTAATAACTGCAACCTCCTTACAGAAGGTACTCAGGTACAATTATTATTCAGAAAGTATTCAGGTACAGTTGTTTTATATATAGGAAGAACCATGTGAGCTTACGTTTTTTTCTTTACATAGGATTAGTTGGAACCACCGGAAACAAATTAGATTTTTATTCGCCAGTGATAATTTTTTTTTATTAAGAGTTATATTTTTATTACGAGTATCATTTTTTTGATGGACTAAAATTATTTTCTCAGTCTGTTTTTGTTTAAATATACTAAAAAAAAGTAGCGCTTTAAAACACCCACCCAAAATGACACTAAGGAGAACCTTCAAAATACTAGAAATGGAAGAGATTTATTCATTTACAAGCAGCATTATTTAACCTTACTCGGGATTGCAGTTGAGCTTCTGAATATCTTCATGCACATGGGGAATGGGTGCTTGCAAGGGGGTTGCAGGAAGAATATTTCTTTCTTGAAGAAGGTTGATAGGTCTTAATCCTTCAGGCTGAAGACTTAGTCCACCCATAGATGCAGCTAAGGTATTTACTCCCAAGCCAGACTACACCAAAAAAAAAAAAAATCAAATTTATGAAAGACATTTAAATCCATGCATAGACACCATGGAGGATGGTGGGGTTAATATCAGATGTAAATACATAATTCATAAAGCACTTATGATAGTTTATTTGTCATCCTCAATAACAACCATTTGTTTAGTGACTATTCAAAGTTACAATGGCACTGAAAAGTGTCTTTTCACACTTACGGCCGTTGCAGCATCCCCATGGTCACGTGATCAAAATTCGGATGTTTGGCAACTGACTCATAGTTATGACGCTTGCAGTGTCCTGGGGTCATGGGATCCTCTTTTTTTTAACCTTCTGACAAGCAGTCAGTGGGAAAGTCAGATTCACTTAACAACTCTGTTACTAGTCATGTGATCAAAATTTGGATGCTTGGCAATTGACATGTATTTATGACTGTTGAAATCTCCCCAGATCACATCGTCATAATTTGTAAGCTTCCCAGCTGGCTGTCAACAAGCAAAGTCAACAGGGGAAGCCAAATTCACTTAATGATTGCATGATTCACTTAACCGCAGTGATTCATTTAACAAATGTAGCAAAAGGGTCATAAAAGGGGACAAAACTCACTTAACAACTACCTTGCTTAGCAACAGAAATTTTGGGCTCAATTGTGGTTGTACATTGAGGATTACCTATATTTTGTTATAAACTAGCTCACCATTCTATTCACACTTAAAACCAATCTAGATATAAAAGTCCGTATTTATGTTTTAATGTATTCCACTAATATCAGTTATTTGCAATTATATCGTATTTCCTTGCGCGAGCATATATGGGAAAACTTCCTCTTTTTATTTGAATAGTAACTTAAATAGGCTGTGTGGAGTTCAAAAATTATATACCGATCTAGAATTATCCATTGATCATTCCAGTCGACCTCCAACATCCTAAATACTGCACTACACTAGCACTAAATTAAAAAATAAAGTGTATTGAACTACGCAATCCTATTACATAGACAACACTGATTATTAAAGAGATTGAAGGAAATAATGAAGGCCAATGTTTAGATGAAGTGCATTTTTTGATTTCATAATGAATTATTAATAACTAAGGAGAGTATTGCAAGAGGGATATTTTTGAAATCTGTATAATCACATTAAGAAGAGAATCTAGTCAATTATAAATGTATCTGTAAAGCACAAACTTGAATGAGACGGTGGAGCTGACTTGAGTGGGAAAATATAACGCTTAACTCAAATTGGAGGCATATCTCCCCTTACACTATGTCTACAACAGCAGAAAATATTTAGCAATAGTTATTTAATGCCGCTGAGCTAGTCTTACTCATCAACTTAGTTGGTTTTAACACATTTCTTCCTAGGATTTTTTTTTTTTTAAAAAGAAAGGACAGAAATACATCAGAGAAACTTTTAATACAACATAGGGAAATAAAAAACCAGTTCTTTTCATATAAAACTATAAAACACACTCTCTCTTTTTGTAAACCAGCCAGTTCTAATCTAGCTATAACTAGTATCTGATTAGTCACAGAATCATGGATTGTAAGAAATATCATGTGGGCAAACAACTCCAATCCCTTCTTATAGATAGGAATCCAAATCAGAATATCTCTGATGACGGTCTAGCCTCTACTTGAGCACATCTAATGAAGAGGAGTCCACCAATTCTGGGTAATTGGTTCCACAGTCAAACTATTCTTACTGTTAGGATTATTTTTTGAAATATTAAATTTGAATCTGCATTTCCATAACTTTATACGCAACTTCCATAACATTATATGCGATATCAAGCATATCATATGTGCTCCTTCTAGAGGAATACAACTCCATCCAGAGCAAGGATCACCTCAAATGCCTGGTCCTGTTTCTTTGGGTAGCATTTAGCCTGTAGATTCTTAATATCTTGCAAATCAATCAAGACTGACCTATAGGTGTGGCGTGTGATTTTTAATCAATATGTTTGGTCTTGATGAAAATGCACATTATGGTGCAGGTCAGGGCAACCTTGGCTTTTTTATGACTCGTGGACTTCAACTCCCATGCTGGCTCAGGAATTCTGGGAGTTGAAGTCCAAGAGTCATAAAAGAGCCAAGGTTGCCTACCCCGGGTATAGGTAGTCCGTGACTTACAACCACAATTGAGCCCAAAATTTCTGTTGCTAAGCAAGACTGTTGTTAAGTGAATTTTGCCCCATTTGACAGCCTTTCTTGCAACAATTATTAAGTGAATCACTACAGCTGTTAAGTTAGCAACATCATTCTTAAGTGAATCTGGCTTCCCCATTGACTTTGCTGGTCAGAACATTGCAAAATCAAGAGGACTTTGGGACACTGCAACTGTTATAAATATGAGTCAGTTGTCAAGCACATGAATTTTGATCATGTGACCCTGGGGATGCTGCAACAGTCATAAATGTGAAAAATGGTCATAAGTTACGTTTTGCATTACTACTGTAACTTCAAACAGTCACTAAATGAACTGTTATATGTTGAGAAGTACCTGTTTAAATTTCTTCTTGGAGGAAACTGAGAATCTCCAGAGACTTTCCTTCCATACTAATTATTAGTGTGCTCTTTTATTGGACAAAATGCCTATATATTCAGAAATCTTACCATTAGGCTGGTCAGGGTGGGATTAAATGAAGTCAGCATAAAGCCAATCATGTTTTCATATATAACAACCTGAATCTATGGCATAATCACTTAATAAAAACTCTAGCCCATTTTTCACCTCTAAATTATTCCTCAGGAACCATTAATTTAAACTGTTTAACATTTTGTTCACTTATATGTTTCAAAAGCAGACTTCCACTTATACAATTTAAATATCTTTTCCCTCTACTCTCTATCTATATAAGATAAATGGGAGACATACTGGCCATCAGGAAAAGGATGGCTGACCGCCAGTGCTACCCATTCTACTATTAAAAAGACTTTCTGGATACAAGTCTATGTACCCATCTGATGTCTTGTCTACTGTCTTTCTTGTCTAAGAAATGCAAATTTACCAAGCAGGAACTTCTATGTTTCAATGTAGCACGGAAAACAAGATTTACAGCTGATTTCTATTTTTTTTAAATTTGGATCTACCACCTGAAGAGGCATTTTATCAATATCAGCTCTAAAATTTGAGCTCTTTAATTGGGGAAGAATAACTTCTATAAGGTCAAGGAAGCCTTTGTGGAACCTAGAAACAACGTGTGAGTAAAATTAGAAAGGATTTACCTGAGGGAATTGTTGAGGTCCTCCTGGATACTGCATTCTTGGTCCTCCAGGTGGAGAAGCATTTTGGTAGCCTGGGGGCAAGCTGGGATAAGCAGTCCCAACATGTTTGTTCACTTTAATATTTTGAGGAGCAGGAGCATGTGGAGTTGCTGAAAGAATAAATAAACTGAATGGTAAATGATCTTAATATTCTAAACTTAAGGTTTTTTACCATTTGTAGTGACGTACAGTATTTAGTTATATAGTTATATAGACAAATAAATAAAAAGCTGTGTGTTTTAAAAAATAATTTTAAAACTGAAATACTTTAAAAAAAAAAGTAATATCACTCAAACTAAAACCACAAACATAACTTCTAATTTTAGTTCCCCTCTCCCACCATTGGCAATAATATCTCCCCTAATAACTTAAATCGTAACAGTCAATTGGCTGTCTGGATAAAGCTTCAGTTTAAGATCTGTTTCAGCTTTGGAAATCCTAAGCATGCTCAGTCTTCACACTAATAAATACACTTATGTCACCATACAGTATTCTGTTTTTTGTTTTCATTAAAGATCGTGCCTTTTCTAGTCACAGCTTTTGAATGGGTGTAAGTTACGAATGGAATCCTCATGTTTGAACAAAAACCTAGTTATTATACTGTAATATTTATTTATAGGTCTGATATTTGGCACCAATCCAAAAGAACTCTGAATGGCTTATACTGCTCTCTTTCAATAAAAAAAAATATTAAAAAGAAAAATCCAAAACAAAGCAAAACAATTAGCAATTGCAGCTGAAATTTCAAAATGTTTCATGTCTGAGGAACATTATAGTTGTTTAATGTAGTTAAACAAAAGAGCTATATGTTCCTTATATTGTTTACTTCTGTCAGAACATGCACTCATCAATATTAAACCAACTGTGGTATAGAAACAGTACAGGATGGTCTTGTTTGTTTAGCTTATCTGTTCTCAAATACAATAGTTTGATGACAGTGTACCTGAGCTATTTTCAGAACCATCACTGGTGACTATCATATCAGAGTTAGCTAAAAGTAGTGTTCCAGTGAAGACTTGGTATAGTTTTCATAACTTTAAAAAGAAATTCTATCATACAGAAACAGGAATACAGTAGATCATTGTAATAAAAACCAGATTACAGCAAGAAGCAATTGTTGAAAAAAAAAAAGATTGTATTCAATTAACTTTTCTTTTCATATGATTAAGAACAGATACTTGAATAACATATAAGTAGTCATTACCAGCAGTAATTGGGACTGGGAACTCCAATGCTAAGTAAGACACAACATCGCATGATTGCACTGTCTTATGACAGGAGTTCCGGTAGTCCCAAATGCCACAGCTATGTGGCTGCAGCATTCCCAAGGTCACTTCACCATTTGCGATCTCCTATTAACTTTCCATTGACTTTGCTTGTCAGAAGCCGACAGCGAAGACTGCAAATAGTGATCATATGACCATGGGCCACTGTGGTGTTGTAATTGCGAGCCAGCTGCCCAGCAACCCAAGCTGCAATCACATGATCATGATGTCCAATAAAACACATTATTACACTATCTGGAGAACCACATCAAAAACTGCTAATGGAAATTTGGTGACAGTATCATGAAGAAATAGATGGAACTATCAGGGCCAAACACTATTATTTCCAGTTATTTCTCTTGGCAATATTCTCAATAACAGCTAGGCTGATCCTTAGCTTGGGATTTCAGATACAAGACACTTTTTTTTCTGTTAGGATTTCATCTGTATCTTATGGCCCAAGTTCAATGTTTTTGAAGTAATCCAGCCAGTACTCAAAGCTGCAAATTTGCTAGCATCATTTCTTTTGCGCATGCATTAGCTTTCTTTTGTACAATATTCTAGCAAGTGTTGGCATTGTATTTGATCTAGGAATGCTGGTAACATGTTTTCAAAGTTTCAAAAAAAATCTAAGTTGAATCACAGTGCTCAAGCATTCAGTTCACCAATAGGCAAAAAAAAATAAATATTGGTGGTTAGAAATAGACAAAATAAACTTTAACCACACATTAAAAACAGATTTCTTAAGTAACTTGGACTTGGGGTGACTACTGCCTATGTTTAGGAAGAGCGCAGCAAACTGGATCCGATATTCACAAAGCAAAAAGAAAGCTGAACTATGTCCTGTAGTGTGATGCAAGCTAAACATTTGAACCAGGGGTCAGAAAATGGAAAGGAAATAAAAACAGCAGCTAACACAACTGCAAAACCAAATTTTCATGCCAACAATGGCATTTCAGCAACACCTTGGAACTTTGAACCTTTTGTGGTATAGAAAACTATGCAGTATGAATGTTTTATACAATCTCAAATCTACAATAAACAAGACTGGTTTGCAATAAATCTTTGTTCCAAATAACAGACATTCAAACATGGATAAATGTCTTGTTACAAAAGGTCAGCACGGAGACAGTTTGCCACTACTTTGTATAAACACAAGTGGATCGCACAAGTTGATTGAAAGGCATGTCATGTTGTCCAAGATTATTGGAAGAACCATTGTAATGCACAGAGGGCATGACTTACTTTCACTTTTTCCAGATTAGTTCTCAATGCTCAGAGCTTGAGCGTAACTGAATCAGGTGCCGAAAGCATCACCTGAGCATGCTAAAGATTTCCTAACTGTTGACAATGAATCCAGCTATTCATCACAAAAAATATCAAGCACAAAAGATGTATATTTTATTGCCCTGAAACATTCTTCCAACCAAAGACCGAACAGAGAGTTTTTAAGGAAGTGAGAGTTATGGTAGTGGATGAATTAGATAAAGAAAGGCACAAGAGGACTGAAAAATTCCTATCATCAATCTTCAAATTTATACAACTTAAAAACAGAAAACAAAACAAATGTTGGCAAAAATATGGCCAAAGCTACCCAGAGTTATCCTATAGTAAGATGGGCAGCCAATACATTTAATAAATAAACGAACAAGCAGTTTCATCACTCTGAAGCGGACTAGCAGTTTGAGAGTTGCAAGTTGGTGATTTCTATTAAACTATTTAAAATTGTGGCAAATTGGAAATTATAAAGAACAATAACTATCCTGTGCAATGACCACAGGATAAGACAATCAGATAGTGACAGTCAGATAACAGCAAAAACTTTGTGACAAGACAGCATGATGGTAATTAAGACAAGGAGGAAGATCTGTGAATCTCCACAATATAAGTTGTTGATGTTGTTCAACAACATACAGATAGTCCTAGACTTACAACCATTCGTTTAGTGACCGTTTGAAGTTACAACAGCACTGAAAAAAATGACTTATGACCAGTTTTCACACTTACGACGGTTGCTGCATTCCCACAGTCATGTGATCAAAATTCAGATGCTTGGCAACTGTCTCACAGTTATGACGGTTGCAGTGTCCCAGGGTCATGAGGTCACCTTTTGCAATCTTTTGACAAGCAAAGTCAATGGGGAAGCCAGATTCACTTAACAGCCATGTTACTATCTTAACTGCAGTGATTCACTTAATAACTGTGGCAAGAAAGGTCATAAAATGGGGCAAAACTCAATAAATGTCTCACTTGGTAACATAAATGTTGGGTTCTGTTCTGGTTGTAAGTTGAGGACTACCTGTGATGTCTTTCAATGACCCCTTATCTGATCATGAAACTGCTTTTTGGGAGATAATTCAGAAATAGCATGCTTCTAAGATCCAATTAAAATTAAAAATGTTTTTTTTTCCAAACCAATCGTTAAGTAGCTTTCTTCTGTATTAAATGTTAACTGCCCGTTTCTCTTATTCTGTAATTAAGGCAAAACTGATTTTGATAGGCACTGAATGCAGTGATGAGATTTAGCCATTTTGCAACAGATTGGCAGAACCGGTAGCTAATTTTTTTGTTGCCCAGGCCCAGTACGGATTTCCGGAAGTGGCATCCACACAGAGAACCGGTTGTTCACATATTTGAATCCCTGACTGAACGTACTGTATAGTAAAATGCTGTAGTTTGGTCCTGTACTGCTGTCTGTTTGATGTAGACTCAAACATATGTAATTGTGAAATGTACTGAATGCAAAATGAACTATTAAAAACTTTATGTTCTGTATGTGTTTAAGGTGGGGTTACTTTTGTTTAGTTGTGTTCAGAAGGGCAACATTTTAAGTTGAATGAACATTCAGATTTAATATTACACCCTCCTCTCCAACATCCATTAAACCAAAGGTAATCCATTCAATAAATATGTTTGCTGATATTTTTAAGGCATCTAGAACAGTGATGGTGAAAAACACGTAAGCATTGTATTTTACTTCAGAGATCACTGAGGTAGAAACTTGAGTTTGTTTCTCAAACGAATTCATTTTTAGCATAAATTGAAGAAAGATAGATAGAAAAATATTTGTAAATTTTAGAAGTCAAGAACACCTTCCAAAAATGCACAGTTAAATGAAGTGGAGCTGGTCTGGTTCCAAATATCACAAGTATTTTATCTGCTTGTTTGGTTCTAAGAGCATTTTCGTTCTTAAGTAAAATTATCCTGAAAAATCCGGTCTTCATTATTCTGCTTCATACAGGTAGTCCTCGACTTGTAACAGTTCATTTAGTGACTGTTCGAAGCTACAACATCACTGAAAAAAATGACTTATGACTGTTTTTCATAATTGCAACCACTGCAGCATCCCCATGGTCATGTGATCAAAATTCAGTTGCTTGGCAACTGACTCATATTTATGACAGCTGCAGTGTCTCAGGGTCATGTGATTACCTTTTGCAACCTTCTGACAATGAGTAATCAGTAAATCACAATTTAAACAAGCTGCCTCTATTAATGATTTAAATCTAATATATCAAGCATTACACATACCTAAAAATTATTGTAAAGTATAATTTCTATAGATACAGAACATATGTTGGATTTGATTAAGATATAACCTGCATGACAAAAGTTAAATCAAGTGCTTTTTGACCTAATCATTGTGCAAGACATTTCATTTTATGGTACAATCCAAGTGCTTGTTATAAAAACACAACTAAGGATAAGTCTTGCAGGAGCAACATCTTTAATTTAACAGTAAACAGACATTTTTGATTAATAGTCCACTACAAAGAAAAATGTTTTAGCTCCAATATTCCTAATAGATAAATGTCAAAATTGTTTTACTTTGTTGATACTAACCTAACAATTTCATTGTTAACCAATTATAATTACAACTTTGTCTTGAGGTTTCATTTTAAACAAATTGATTACATCCTGTTCCTATCTTGATTAAAAACAGATTTTATAGTGCTGCTGAGTTAAGTATTAGAATATTGCTAACTGTTAAACTACTGCAGGTGTCCATATGACTTTTAAGACACTGAGTTATACATAATTTATAAATGTATGTTCAATTTTCAATTCCAGAATGTACATTTTCTCTATACCAAAATAGTTCGTATTTGTGTTATGTGACTGTTTTGAACCGGTACAGGGCAGGCACAATAAAAACAATTAATTCCCCATTTAATTTACTTTTGAGCAATGGAAATGGAAGAAAGACTATCTTACCCAGGAAACCACCTCCTTCTATTGCATCGTAATTATTCTGGACTGATAGTCCATCATTAGCAGAGCATGTAGTATCACCTATGAAGAAAATAATCTGTTAGAAATACATAACACTGATCACAGCTGATATCATAACGTAGATCATAAATCATGATTTATCATAACGTAAATCATAAATCATGATTTATGGCATAGCATTGTATGTAAATGGGGTCATCATGGCCTATTCAATATACCATGGTTAAAATAAATCATGGTTCAGCAGAATACATGGACCCAGTCCTTGCTTATGAAGTTAAAAAAGCTTGGTTCACAAAAATTTAATACTATAATTCAGCCTACATAATTCATGTTTTTGCTTCTAATTGGCTGAAAGCAACTTCCTCTAATAACTGCATTAATGCTTACCTTCTTGCATACTTGCTGAGTTTTGTAGAGCCTGGGATGCAGTGCTTACTGGGGGAGGAGCTAATGGGGGAGCAGAGGGATGTGTATAAACTGGACTTCCAACTGCAGACGGTCCTAAAGGAGGTGGAACTGGCAAATAAATTAACAGATTAGCAGGAGTGGAACTGTGATGACAAGAACCAGAAGAACTTAAATCTAACACAGTTTCTCAACGAATTTATTTTGGTACAGAATCTGTTCATTTCTTAGCACAATATGTGAACTATCCCTTACAGCAGGGGTGGGCACTATGGCCTCTTTACGACCTATGAACTTCAACTCCCAGAATTCCTGAGCCAGCCACTCTGTTGAAGTCCACAGAACATAAAGGGGCCACAGCTGCCCACTCTTGCCTTAGTTTAGTGCTAGGTATAAACCAAACCATTACTGCATATTTGAAAAAAAATATACGGTATATAGCAAAGTAATTGAAGTTTAATGTTATACATAAGCAAAATCATAGCTCTTATTTAATGCAATTACCCCATGAGAAGTTGCTGACGAAGACCAAACATATTACTACAGAATCATACAACTAGAGATGGATTATTAGGTTTCCAATTCCCTTAAATACTACAATATAGTGACTCACATACAGTTGTTCTATACAAATATATGTTCTATACAGGTGTATCGTATCATTTTTTAGACAGAGAATAGAAGTAGAAAACATTCAACAAGCACTGAGGTTCAGCAACACAGGGCAGAATATCCATTCTATAGCAGGGATAGAATGTTCTCCCCATCTACCCTTTTTCTTAGCACCACACCTGTGCTACTTATCTGTGGCAAGATAGAATCAATACTTGTAAGTTCATATTGTCAGGTTTGATTATATATTAATAATCTGTGATTAACTGGCATCCAAATAGCTCCTGTTTAAGGAAGGTAAAATTGGGATTTGTTAAGGCAATTTTTTCAGGCTGCCCACCAAAATACTGAAGTAGCCTCAACTTCACTATATACAGCCCATCTATATATTATATTGTACCATGCCACACAGTTCTACTATAAACCTCTTAGCCCCCAGAACTACCAGAGAGCTGAAAATTCACTAAACAGCAAATCAGCTGCCAGCTAATGACTCACATTAAACAGCAAGAAAATTTATTACTGCTAATGAAATAGAACATTATTGCTAATTAGGGTTGGAAATCTTATTTGTTTAGCCTGCAGGACTGAGGAATCTACAACCCTCCAGATATAATGTTCTTTATCTTTGGCTATGTTGGTTGATGCTTTTGAATATTGTAACCGAATTACAACCTGCAGCACCGTCAGCCATCATTGCATTTGAAAGAGGCTAAGCTGGATTTCCAACTCTGACATGAAAGGAGAATCCTTCTGACACAAATTTGTGGAAACCTAGAAGCTGTAAAGGAGTAGGAGACTGAGGGAATCCCATTATTTTAGTACAAGCCCACTTATACAACACTCGGTTTCACATTCATAAGCACATCATGAATACCCGGGATGAAAAATATCTAGGATTTTCCCCTACAAGGGATATAATGATATAGTCTGAGAATTCCTTCCTTTTTCTTACCTTGCCTTGTATAGGTGTTTTGAACTGGAGGACCTCCAGCAGAAGAAACATAATGATAGTTTGTGGGCAAATTTGTATTCCCTGATGGCAACAACGGTGAAGTTACCGCGTGAGCAAAATGATTCGGTTGAGAACCTACATTAGGTTGAGTCAAAGGATTCTGCACATATTGCCAGTTTGAATTAGCTGAGAGATTATTTCCAGAATAAAAACTACCATCAGAAGTTGATATAGCAGTTGAGTTCTGCAACAAAGAAGGCATTTGGGCAACAGGACTTGGCTGTGATGTTGTCAAAGAAGACCCCACTGGGGTTCTATTAAGAGTCTGACCAGAAGGTATATTCCAAGATGTACCATGGCTATATTGTCCGGAGGTGGCATGCAGAGGATTCTTTGTTGCAATTTGCTGAGTATACATGCTTGGGATCAAAGAATTATGTCCCTGTCCATCTGATAAGTGTGATGAATTCATCAATGAGCCTGGCACAGGACCTAGAGGAAAACATTTTCAATTAATAAATGAGATACATTTTTGTTGAGAAACCCAAGGCTATTTCAGTAATTGAAATAAAGTGAATAAGGCCAACCACTAACTTTATTTGACTTTATATACTGCCAAATTACTCAGAAATCCCAGAGCTTTATTATTATCTGTAATTTTATAATAAAAGGTCAAGAACGTAAGATGTGTAAGTGAATCCCCACAACCCCACAAGTATAAACCCTCTCAATAGCAATGGCTTATAACGAGTAATAGGGAAATGCTGGAGAAGTCAAAAAAATATCCCAAATGAAGCATAGCTACTCATGAGCACCATCAATCTCAGCATTACAGTAAAATATATAATTTTAAAAGCATGCATTTTTGTCAACAGAATAATCAGAATAATCAAAATAGAAAAGAACAATTATCTGCATATAGTAGGGAAGGCTGGAGGCATAAGAAGGGATTGACAGAAAAGATACATTAGCCACTTTCTTTGCCATGTCCAGCTAGGTATATTTTCCAACAGCATGTGCTGTTATTTCATTATAGTCACAGGGATTCTATATTTTATGAAAAGAATAACAAAAAAGAAGCTGTTTAACATTTTGTCAATAAAAAGTAATCTTTTCCTCCAAAAGAAGATTCAGAAAAATAAATATTAATATGGAAAGTGGGACTAACAGGATGGGAATGTAGAGGTCGCTTTCCCACATACCTACATACCCTCCCATATTGTCCCTTATTTGGCACAGGTTATACAAACTCAACCAGGATCAAGTCCATTTGTTTCGATCATATGCATTTATTTTTAATAATGTACTACTAATTGAACACAAGCATATTAAAAGACCATCTTTAGCTTGATC
This sequence comes from Protobothrops mucrosquamatus, assembly GCF_001527695.2. Classification (NCBI taxonomy): domain Eukaryota; kingdom Metazoa; phylum Chordata; class Lepidosauria; order Squamata; family Viperidae; genus Protobothrops; species Protobothrops mucrosquamatus. The sequence continues at coordinate 1,417,915 of NW_015386262.1, read as the reverse complement.
TCTTATTCTGTCCTAATACTTTTACATTTTTCAATCTGATTTTAAATCCAAGTACTTCAAAAGCTGCTCTGGATCCCCAAATTAAGTCTAATAAAAACTATTCAACTAATCAAATCATGTGCATGTCTTCAATGCTATATAATTGGTCAAACGATTTATATAGCAAGCTCTGGATGATAACCAGATAAAATTAATATGCTGCTGCAAAAGATAACAAGACTGGGGGAAGGAACATCATTCTTCATAGTTCTTATACATTTGCACATGGAATTCAGCTTATGTTTTGCTTCTTTAAAGTTTATTTCTCTTCTGCTGTAAGAACAAGTTATTTCTTCAAATTTTCTGCAGCTTTCAAACTGATGGCGCCCACTTCACATCCAGGGACAACAAGAAGTAGTCCAGCATCTTGTGTGGCAGCTTCAAGTAGGCCAAGTCTACAGGCAGCTGCACTTTTAGCCTCACACAGAAGAATCCTTAACCACATCAAACAGTGCTAGTGGCAGCGGAAGCAGGTCCTGTCCCTGCCTGCAATTTACATCAATCTAATGCAGTGATGGCGAACTTTTTAGAGACCGAGTGCCCAAAAACTGGCCCCACCCCCGCTCCACCCCCTGCCCCGCCCCCACCGTCCCCCACCCTGCCTGCCTGCAGGGCCACTCACCGCCTCCAGGGCCCGCCGCAGATCGCCCAGGCAGTCCAGCAGCACCATGGCCACGCCCTTTGCCCGCACCCCGCAGCATCAACTGTGCGGGATGGGGCGTGAGGGCAGAGTCTTGTCTACACTGCCTGGTTGCCATGTCCTTGGCTGCGCTGCTCTGTGTGGGCCACGCTCGGGGGCGACTCTCCTCCAGGGGGGCTGCTGGTGAGGAGGGGGTCTCGGGGGAGGCGAGGCTGGGGCAACGGCATGTGTGCCCACAGAGAGGGCTCTGAGTGCCGCCTCTGGCACACGTGCCATAGGTTCACTACCACTGATCTAAGGTTATGGATGCAGTTATGTCTCAGTCTTCCCCTTGTGGGTGCAGATGCTTCTCACCCTCTTTTTAGGAGGGGTCGCAGCTAACAGCAGGCTCTAGCAGTGTTGGATGTGTGCTCTCATTCTCCCAAGGTGCTCTAGGGAGAGGAAAGACCTTGCAGAGGTAGGCAGTGATGGTATCTATAAACCAACTGCAGGGCAACAGCTGGGTCCAGCTCTGGCAGAACAGAGGGATCCCGTCTCCTCGCCTAGACTTTCAGTGCTTTCCCACTGCAACTTGTCTGCCCTCATATTCTCCATGCAAGAGCCATTCACTACACACCTAGCTCCAATAAAAACAACAACTGCATCTGTAACTGCATAGCAAACATGGTAGCCAAAGTGAAATGATGAATAAAGATGGATAAAAATGATGGATAAAAGTTAAATTAAAAAGTTAAGTTTAAAATTAGATTGTACGAGTTTTCTTAAAATTTAACACAAGCACAAAAAGAACATAACTTATAATATACTATTTTTTTTTCTAACATGGGAGCAAGAAATGTTAGCAGGCTTATTAACTTGACTCCTCAATAAAAGTGCAACGACAAAGGTTAATGAATAGAGAATATGAGATAAGAGGATAATTTGTACAAAAAAGAATCTATGCAAAGATCGGAGAACGGAATACAAAATGTAGCAAAAAGGGAACAGAAACACTACTGCAGTTTCAAGTATTTGAGGACTAAGTTTATTATCCAAAGCTATATTTAGTAAAAATTAATAATATCAATGGACAATTAATCCTACCATATTTGGAAAAGTTTTAATATAGTTTTTCAACCATAAGACAGACAAATCATTTTATTCAAAATCTGAATTTTCTGATTAAGTACACACTTTCTAAAATTGTACCTACCTTTCTTAGAATTCTTAAGACTATTTGAAGTTATATCAAAGAATATACAAGTAGTCCTTGACTTTCAATAGTTTGTTTAGTGACCGTTCAAAGTTATGGCATTAAAAAAAATGAGTTATGATCATTTTTCACACTTACGACCGTTGCAGCATCCCCATAGTCATGTGATCAAAATTCGGATATTTGGCAACTGACTCATAGTTATGATGCTTGCAGTGTCCTGGGGTCATGTGATCCTCTTTTGTTACCTTCTGACAAGTCTGGTCACATTGTGCCTATTCAAACATCAGATTCTAAAATGTGCTATACCTGTATAACTAAATACAGCATCAAATTATATAATAAGTCTAGAAGATATCTCCTTTAGTGCAAGTGTAAAAGCTTAAATGTTCCCATCATTCTATATAATAATTCCCATAGAATTTTCAGGATCAAAGCCCATTTCTCTATATAGAAAATGGCTAATAATTGCAAAGCAGTGTAAACATAAATTTTCCTATTACTTCAGAAACAAATTGGAATTCCAATTATGTTCCTTTGTATCACTTGGTTTTCCAAACCAATATTCAAAATCAATGCAAATAACATTATGACTTAAAATTTTCTCCAATGCTCAGAAAACCACAGATTGGAATTTCTGCTGTATACAATTCCTAATTCAATTTCCTCTTCCTTTTTACATAGGATATCAGATATTACTTTCAGTTTTATGGAATTACAGATAAGTGATTCCTTTAAATAAAATTCATGAAATCCAGTCTTGAAACTGACAATATTGCTACTCTCCTCTACTGGATTAAAAAGCAGAAGTGTAACAGAATAACAGGCTTGAAACATTGGTGGAGAATGATAATAATTATAATTATAATGATGATGATGATAATAATAATAGTAGTAATAATAATAATAAAGTTGGAAGGGACCTTGGAGGTCATCTAGTTCCACCTCCTGCTCAGGCAGGAAACCCTATACCATTTCAGACAAATGGCTGTCCAGTCTCTTCTTAAAGACTTCCAGTGTTGGAGCATTCACCGCTTCTGGAGGCAGGTTGTTCCACTGGTTAATTGTTCTAACTGTCAGGAAGTTTCTCCTTAGTTCTAGGTTGCTTCTCTCCTTGATTAGTTTACTAATGGTTTACTATTTTGTCTAGCATAAGACAAACATGTTTCCAGTTTAGGCTTGCCCTGATTGTAGAAACAAGTGGAATTTATAATTCCTTAATTCAGAATTATGCATTTTCAATAACAGATCATTCTCATATCAACTGGTCACCTAGTATCTTCTGTATGTATATTGTTCTATTTAAAACTGCAGTTTACTCACAATTACAGACTTTATTGCTGCAGAAGTTGAACAAGATTTTGGGTAACCAAAAACTACATTCAGAATTCTGTGCAAGAGAATGAAATGACTTGGAATACATAATAAACTGGAAAATATATAATTAATTAAAAATATAAATTAAAGAATTACTTCTAACATGGCTATTTTAATTGATGCCTGAAATACTAGAGGACAAATTTCTAGACCCTTCAATGTTTTAAATTTGCCGCGTCATGTGACGTGTCGCGACTCCCCCCCCTTGCCGAAGCTGGGTTGGGCGCGGCTTCCGTGTGACGCATCCTGCCTGCAGGCTGGCAGTTTTAAATCATCATAAATCCATAGACAAACTAAAATACAAGACCTATACCAGTTTAAAATTATTTCAGCTAAAGATAATACATTATACAGGTAATCCTTGACTTACAACCATTTTTAATGACTTCAAAGTTACAACAGAACTGAAAAAAGTGACATGATAATTTTTTATACTTACAACCAGTATGAATTTGTGGCCCCAAATCTGGACACCTATTTATGATGGTTGCTGTGTCCTGAGGTCATGTGATCACCTTTTGTGACCTTTTGACAAGCAAAGTTAATGGAGAAGCCAAATTTATTTAACAACCGTGTTACTATCTTAACTGTAGTGATTCACTTAACAAGAAAGAAAGGTTGTAAAGTGGGGCAACACTCACTTAACTGTCTTGCTTAGCAAGAGAAATTTTGGGCTCAGTTGTGGTTGTGAGTCAAGGACTACCTGTAGCATCTAGGGCTCTTTCATTTGAAATAGAGAGATAACATGATAGAAGAGTATAATATTATGCATAGTATGGAATATACAGATGGAAGCAAGTTTTTTCTTTCAACATCAGAACTCAGTCATCTACTGTATTGGAATTAAATATGTTGAGAATTCAGGACTGATAAAGGAAGTATATTTTACATAATGTATAATTAAAATGGGATTCATTGCTTCTTCTAGCCAAATTTATAGCTAATGGTTTTGATAACAGGTAGTACACCTAAATCGTGGACTACTTATACCGTGATTTGCATCAAGACCAAACATATTGATTAAAAATCACACACTATGCCTATATGTCCGTCTTGATTGATTTGTAAGAGATCAAGAGTCTACAGGTCAAATGCAACACACTAAACAATACCATTGGCTTTTATTCTTTATGCATCTCCATTTGTTGCCCACCAACTCCAGCACAAGATCCTGTTACAATAAACAATCATGTCATTCTCAGCTTTGTGTCACTATCACTTTATCATTCAGGAGACCCATGTTGATTTAGAATTCTACACTTCACATGTAATAGGAAACTCTCACATAATGTAAGCTATGATCATTAACTCCAAATTGGGGTAAAGGGGAAAGACCAAAGCTCTATATTATAGAACCCGTAACTTATGGAATCATAAATTATCACCTAGTTTCGATTTTTTAAAAAACAATTTAAAACTCCTGTAAGTACTAACAGTGCTTTTTTTTTTCTTAAAAAAAAAAAAAAAAGGTGCCGGAACTCACACACATCATACAACATGCCTTGCCTACCCTACAAGGTTCCATCCAAAAAAGGTGCCGGAACTCCGTTCTGGGCATTATGTGAGAAAAAAAGCCCTGAGTACTAATATAACTTGATTCTTTTCTTAGACTTACAATCTTAAAAAAAAATACTAATTACTATCAATATCCAACTATGAAACTATACACTGAAACACAGCTGCTCTATTTTTACCAGAAAAACACACAGATAAGCACACAAATGAGGCAGAGTTTACACATTTCCTCCGCCTGCCTCATTTGAGTTTGAGTTCCACAAAGGAGGAGACATTGAGCAACTAGTCAGCTGATAGATTTTTTTTTTTTTTGATTCTGCCAGCATAATGAACTTCTTAAATCAGGAGGATTTGATTATTATGCACCGCATTCTTTACACCCACTGATCACAGAAAGCAAGCAAGCATCCATGCTGTATGCAATTCTCTTCATAACAATGCTGTCTTTTTATAACTGTAGGATATTTTTGCTGAAGAATGCTCAGCGGGGAAGCAGTCTCCAAAGGGTAATTGGTCAATTAATTGTACAGAACACAAACACTGGGGACTTTCGGGGCATCGTAAACCACTCCGTTTTCTAAAGACATACACCTTCTACACACACAATCAATAGGTTATAAAGCCACAAAACTTGAGCCACAATAATCTGTTTTGCTCATCAGGTTACTGCCATATATTCTGCTACCCATATTAACACATTTCTCCCTCCGGGAGCTGCCTTCCCCGTGTCTTCGTGTTAAATTCTGGGAATACTCTCAAGGGGCACGCATTTCATTGTTACCAGTATCACCAGGGAGTGGTCCCTGAACCTTACAGAGAGCGTCAATCACTATCTCGGCTCCAAGAACGGTAAGAAGAGCCTTCAGAGTTGCTACAAGTGCTGATGCTACTGCTACGACTTAGTTCTTCTCCCAGGACCTCCCTATTACTCAGCGCCTTCCCATCACGGGTGCAATCGCGAAAGGAAGCCAAGGCCTCGGGATGGAAACGAGGGAACCCGCCTAGCAAAAAGCCCGTCTCGTCTTCTCGAAGTGCCATTCGGCTCCGCGAGGGGCGACAACCGAGGGTCGACATACGCCGCCCCGCACACGGATCCTTCGCGCTCCTGGCCGCCCTTGTCCCTCGGTGGCGTGGCATGACCGCCCTGCCGAGAGGAGCCAGAGACACCCAAGTCCTTTACCCAGCGGCCCCTAACATGACACGGCTGCGGCCGGCCTCACTCACCATTGCTATACGGCTGCGGCGGCGGCTGCCCGGCTCTAGTAAGGCTATTATATGCAGGCCGTCCCGGCTGGGCCATAGCGGCAGCAAGAGGATCGCTTCGCGGGCGTCTCTGAGTCTTGTTCCAGCGCCAAGCCCGGGAAGTGGAGGGGGGGAAAAGCCCTGCTCTTCACACCGGAAGAAAGTAAACGAGACCGCGCAGGCGCACTCAGTACACGTGGCACTTCCGGAACGGAGGAGCCCGCATCTATAGGTGGGGCTTAGGGCTGTAAAACGGTGGCCTTGGAGGCGCGATAGAGATTTAAAGGGATAGCGCTCTGGGGGACGTCATCAGGGTCAGATTTTGCTTTAAAAGCGTTGACTTGACAGACAGGATTCAGTGACATCCAGCCTCACCCTGCTCAGAATCCAACTTTAAAGAAAAAACTGACCCATAGCTCCTCGGAACCATTAATGGGTAAATAAATAGTCTCCTAGGATGCGGAGAGTGAGTTTTCTTCAATCCTGGGAAATCGGCTAACCTAGAGTTTGAGATTTAGTATGGCGTCAAGTTAGGTCAAGTGTTATGATACGTACAGTATGTGATATGTAAGCAAACATGGACAGTTCTATCAGCTGCAAATTTATAAAAGGAAAAGCTTTCATTTAGGACACTTTTCTAAAATAAAATCGCACTGGATTCTTAGGGTTTCATAGGCAGGTCCGTATATATATATATGTGTGTGTGTGTGTGTGTGTGCAACAGTACAAAAGAATTTGCCACGCTGCATCATCTGGCATGATTTTTGAGCTTTCCAGTGTAGCGTATGCTGCAACTATGATATTTCGTAGATTTCTGCCACCTAAGCAGAGCTGATGTGGCTTAGTTTTTTTTTTTGACATCAGCAGTGACATCTGCAGAATCTTGTACTTTGTTGCAATACAAGTTCCACTTCTTATGTACATACAGAAAGGGAGGGCTTGTTTTGCAATAGAACACTGCTTTCAACTTTCTTCCCTTCTCTTGCTCCCACGGAACCCACTACATTTAAGGCAGGTTTAGCTAGGTAAAAAATTCTAAAACATGTATTTAAAAAGATAAAGAGTATTTTAAACATTTGATATTTTTAATCCAAACAGCAAGATTTTAAAAAAAATAACAATTCAACTGAGGAAAAAATTAATGGGGATGGTTATAAAAGGGAAAAATCAAAGCCGTCTTCTCAGCTCTGTGTACATTGCAAAAATTCATCTTTTAGACCAGGGGTGTCAAACTGCCTGCCTGCAGGCTGGTTTCATACCAAAGCCGCGTCCACCCCATTGCCAGCAATGCAAAGAGTCGTGATATGTCGTGACATGTCACATGACATGGCGAGATTGACACCAGTGTTTTAGATGATTTGCTGATCTGATTCTGCTTAAATGCTGTATTCCAGAGTTCTATTGTTGCATTAAATTGCACCCAGATAATAGGATGCTTTAGCAGAAAAAAAAAACCCTTATAATTATCTTCACATTTTGGCCACAATCCAGAGTTAGATTATCTTAAACATACTGAAGTCAATTGGTTAAGATTTAAAAGGAATAGTATGTCAAATAAGTATTCTAAACAAAACAGATAAATGTCTTTTGAAATGACAAACAAGTCTCTAGATTGCAATGGGATAGAAATGTGTTGATAAATGAATACACAGATGGAATATTCTGGGCCAAACAAACAACATTATCTATGAGATTTGTATTTTGGGAAGAGGAGTGAGATATGTTACTACTACTATGGCACAATGCCCATTGTATCTAAATTTACTTATCCTGGGAACGGGGTGGGGAATAGACAACTAAAAAATATGGTAACTGCAAGATTACACCATCCATAGAAACACCATTAGTTTCCCACCAATCATGTGCCAGTATGATTGGCATTGTTTCATTATTTCATATCAAAGTTTCATTGATAGTGTCACATGTTCTCCGTGTCCTCATTCAAAACACCAATGGCTGTTGTTTTTGACAGAGCAATGAGAAGAAAGTTTTAATTTCAGCAGGAAAAAAAGTGTCATAGCCCCTTTGCTCTTTGGGTTTTGGTAGAAGAAGCCATTCTTGATAAAAACGATACCTCAACTACAATACCATTTCATGGAACTAGGAGGTAACGCCTCTCTTTCACCACACTTGCCCTGTTATGGCCAGGTTATTATGTCTGTCTTAAAGGCTGGCAGGTTGGGATCATCTGAATTTGAGGGGTACATTCCTCCACCTCCCCTGTGGAGCAATGTCCCCCTCAAATTCAGATGATCCCAACCTTCCAGCTTTAAGACAGCCATAAAATTCCAACCATAATGTTACATGAGCCTGTTTTAGCTCTGTACTATTGGAATTATTTCCCCCCAGCAGTGTATCTTATTAACTTTTACACTGTTATTTTTTAAGTCATTTAAAAGCCACCCAGAGTTGCTTAGCAAGCAGATTATCATGGAAATTGAAGAATTCATAGAAAATCAAGTCTATACTTCAAGTAGTACAGAGATGTTCTTTATTGATTCTACCACAGTCAACCAATCTTTTGAAGGAATCTATAGTAACTAATGTGACAATTCTGACAACGTTGCTTGTCAGGCCAGACTTACTGCCAAGCCAAATACTTAGCCTCATCATCTTCTCTTTCTCAGTTCTCTGCCTCCCTGCTTTGCATACTGGCAACAACACCCATTTTACAACCTCCTTTTACAGGTCAGATAAACTGAATTAACAGAGGAAGAATTGTTGTTCTTGGGCTCATCAAATAAGCCCTTTCACCTGCCTTCACATCTTCATTCCTGAAATCTGGACTAATTGTGGTGGAAGAAAGAATTTCATATTATCTATCACTCCCTGAAACCACAAAGCTTGTAGCAGTAGGCATAGAGATACCCAACTGCAGCTGGCAAATTTCACAACCTGACAGCATCCCAGAGAGCATTCCAGTCACTGTTGCTACTTAATACTATTGGTGGGTCTCCTATTGATCCACATAGAGTGTTGAATGGATTCTATCCCTTTGGAAGATGTGTGATACAAGATGAGAGATAACTGCCTATCAGCCTATTTATGGTCTTTATTGTGTTAATGTATGCTGTGGAATAATGAGCCAGTTTGGTAAAGTGGTCAAGGCATCAGGCTAGAAATGAGGAGACAGTGAGATCTAGTCTCATCTTAGGCACAACGCCAGCTGGGAGTCTTCAGGCCAGTCACTCTGCCCTAGGAAAGAGGAAATGTCAAACCACTTCCTGAAAAAAAAACACCCTGGTTTTTTAAAAAAAAAAAAACCTACAGGAACTACATAGTAAATACTGACTCAAAGGCAAAAAGAAATGCTGTGTTACATCATAACCTATGCTTTGTTGTGGTGACATGAATGTGGCCACAGTGATTTGTGTTTTTTGTTGATCTATTCTTTTGATTCCAATGAGAAAGACTTTAATTTTCAACGAAAATTCAGTTCTGCTAAGGTGTCTTCAGTTATAGGATGATTCTTTAGTTATATAACATAAACAACTATGGCATCACAATACTAAATACATCCAAGAACTCTAGATCTTGATGAGTCTGATGTTCAAAAGTTAATTAGAATCAAAGCATAGGAATATATATTGTATTAATCCATGGTCTCTTAATTAATTCTACTCTCTCTCTCTCTCTCTCTTTCTCTCTCTCTCTCTCTCTCACACACCCACCAATACAAATGCGTGGAAACCACACATTCTAAAAAAGAGCAAACTTGAAGCGCAATACATTAATCACAGGTCAATATTTCAGCATACTAACTAAAGTGACAGTTGAAAAGGGAAAATATACTTCAAATTTACCATGGGAAAAAATAATAATAGAAAAGGAATTATGAGTATGGCAAGCAACAATAAATAGGTGGAGGCTTACAATGGGGGATCCAAACTTGAAATAAGGAAGAATTTCCTGACTATGAGAGCTATAAAGAGGTGGAATAGCCAATCTCCTTGAGTTGTAGGGGCTCCATGATTGCAGGTTTTCGAATAAAGCTTGGAGACATTTATCTGGAATGGTCAGAAGATTCCTACCCTGGGCAGAAGGCTGGATTAGAAGACTTCAAGTCTTCTTCTATAGAAGACTTCTATAAGTCTTATAGCCCAATCTACTCCAAAGGTTGTTTGTTATGGGGAAAGAAACAGGAGGTGGGAGTGCAACACCTGGTAATACATTTTTAAGGGGCCACAATACACAGTTATTTTTGTTGCAAGTGATATAGATATTTAGGAACTTCCATTTGAAGCATTTATTAAGCATTTGTCATATACCTCTTCCCCATTTCATTTTTGTTTCTTACAGAACAGTGAAGGCAGAATAAGATAGAGAGAGAGAGAGAGAGAGATCATTGGCAGCATTGTCTGGAAGTATCTTCTCTCCTTTACTAGGTTACCTGCAGAACTCTCACTATTTCGTTCCTAAGATCTACTTATCTAATACCCTCGAATGTCTAAAGCAGTCAGCCCGCCTTAAATAGACTGAATTTCCCGATGGGCTTCCTGAAATTCTGCTGACTGGGTTGCGAGTCTAACTTGTGCATCCAGTCCTTTCCATTTCAGCCGTGAAGGACAAGTTCCGGAGGCTGATCTACGGGAATCCACCATGAGGGAGGAGGGGAAAGATCCCAGTCCGCCGCGTGTGCCAGATCGCAGGCGTGAGCCGGTGGCCGGTTCGCTCACACGGCCCGGAAGGAAGGAAGGAGTCGTGGAGGGGCGGAGCGGAGGAGAGACAGAGCAGAGAAGAGGGGAGGCCTCCAGGCTGCTGTGTCGGTAGTTGTGGATGAAGGGTGCGAATCTCAGGCTCTACACAGCGGGTGAGTGGCTCGGCTCGGAAGGAAGGAAGCGATTGGGATCCGGCTGGGGAGGGGGGCTTCTGGATTTGCTCCCTTTCTCTTGATCCCCTTGACCCTAGCCTCGATCTCATCTGCCTTTCTGCTTTATTTTAATCCGCTTCCCTTGGCCTCTGCCTTTATTTGTGTCTCTTGTTTTCTTCGATTTGGTTGCCTCCTCGCCCCCTCCCCGCTGTGTCCTTTATATTTCACATTACCTGAATTTTCCCACGCTGATTCCATAACTCTCCCCACCACTATTACTTTATTTTGTGCTGTATACAAGTGTACGTGTGTGTGAGAGGGTGCGCGTGTGTTAATGGGATTCCGATGTGACCCCATTAATATTCACTTTGTTTATAACCTTCCCTAAGCAAATGAGCACCCTATTATAGGAAGGAAGCTAGAGATTGAGTTGTCACAGAGTGAGTCAGTACAAAAAGAGATCAAAGGTGAAACTAGGTTGGAGATTTGACCAGTGTGTTGGCACATATCCATCTCTCATTACGAGTCACTATTATAGTACAGATTATGTGCTAAATGCTTGACAGTTTCAGTGTGTTCATCTTACAAGCAGCCAGTTGAGGTAGGTAGTGATAATGCCCATTTAGAGGCAAAACCTCAAAGTGATTTGCTCAAAGCCTTCATGGAACACTCACATATACAAAGCTTGGAATGTGGTGAAAGACAAGCTACAAAAATTGGCAAATGTATATTCACATCCTCATTAAAAGCATAATTTAAAATGCCTGTTAGTAATTTCTTCTGGTTGATAATTATTAAGTAATAAACTTAATACTCTCATGAGCTTCCACTGCTATGAAGCAAACAACAGATACCCTTGAGGGGAATGTGAGTTGTTTGAAAACTATAATTGCTTCCTGGCTCATGGAAGGCTAGTACAATGGAACTGGATTTTTCAAGCAGTTTGGGAGTAGTACGCTTTTACACTTTCTTTCCCTAGTCCCCATCAGCAAGTTAGATTTAATACCCTAATTTAGGAATAATACTTTTGATTAAGTAATGATTGAAACCACATAAACAACGAAGTTTGATTATGATTTTGGCTTTTTCTGTCAAAAAAGGCAGGCATCTGAAATATACATTATAATTTAATTATATTTTTAAAACTGCATATCTGGATGTTAAAGCATGGGTGTCAAACTCGCCACGTCACATGATGTGTCCTGACGCATTGTGACTCTTTTTGCGTTGCCGGCAATGGGGTAGGCACGGCTTTGGTATGATGAAACCGGCCCGCAGGCCTGCAATTTGACACCCCTGATAAAGCACATCAAACTGCAGTTATACAAAAAGAGGAAAACTCCAAATGTAATACAATCTTGTACTCCCCACAAAAGAAGGATTAGATAGGATAAAAAGCTGTAAATAATTGGCTGGAAATACTTGCATCTCTATCTGCATTTACACACACATATTCAGACAAGTCATTCTCTTACATACAAACTCCCAACTATTCCTTCTCACAGAGTAAAAGAAACTGCATTGAGTTCAGTTACTCCCAACTATACATATGCTGCTGTTATGCTAGAAATGTATGTGTTTAGTCCTATTTACTTGGTATGGACAGGGGTAAGTAGAGAATAAATCCTTGAGGTATATTGAATTGTTTTTCTTCTCTTTGCAAACAACAAGTGGATAGATCTCAAACACAACAGACCTAGGCAACCTTCATGTACTTGAATTTGGTGGCTTTTATTTACACATGAATAAGCTTTGGACTGTTTAACCTTGTACAGTCAACAGGCTAGCTCCGCCCTTCCCACATTCCTCTTCAGCCATGGAAGATCCTGATTTTCCAGAGTCTTCATTTATGGGGAAAGCCTTCATGGAAAGAAGAGGTTCTCCCTGTCAAACATTTTCTATTTCAGAACTAGCATATCCTGCCTCCCTTACAATTACTGTGTACTTCTAAAAGCTTTATGACAATCACAAACAATTATTTGAGAAAACTTGCCTTCCTTTATATAATATTTGTTTCTAATAAGCCTGTTGCTTATAACTAGGCTGCTTAGCTCAAAAATATTTTATTTTTATTTTTATTTTAAAAAAAACAAACCTATTGAATTGTTAACACATATGACTAAAATGTTTCTCCAACACCAGCTGTTAAACTCAGGATAGACAGATGATACAAGGCTTCTGTTACTCATTTCGAAGTGGGTATCCAAGGTTGCCTAATACAGATTTGTTCCTTCAGACCATGTTTCATCTCTCTCTAATCAAAATTTAGTTGACTCATCCCTTTGTAGGTATATCAGCAATGAATAAGTGCTGATGATATATTAGTGGATTGAGTATGAGTCTAGCAGTAATAGTAATTTCAGAAAAAATATTTAAAAGAATTGTGAGCTTTTGTATGTAACATAAAAAATGAAAAATACAGCCTTTCAGTACAGGAGAAAGCCACAAAGCTGATTTTAAGAACATATCTACTAATTTAATAATACGATATATATCATATTTGGTGCTGAATATCTGTCATCTTGCAGAGTTTTAGACAAGGGGACAATAATTTTTTCATTGTTAGAGAAATAAACACCAGAAAAAGTATTGTTTTCATGTATATTTTGCATTTTGCCAAGTTATCAAACCACTGGGTTTGATTCCTGATACTGCATGTCGAATTCTTACAGCCTAAATTTGCTGTAGTGATATTCCATTGTCACTCCAAAGGCAGTCTTATAATCTCTTTAATATTGTCCATCCAATATTATTATCTGTTATCTTCTCCTTCCTCAACCTTGCCAGACATAGTGGTCTTTTCTAGTCCATTATCTGCTTGCATCATATACTCAAAGTATATGAGTTTCTGCTTGGTGATCACCTTAGAGAGTAATTCATCTTTATTTGGTCTGGGATTAGTTAAATGGTTCTTTTTGCAGGCCACAGTATTCTTTGTATCCTTCTCCAGATACATAACTCAGAGACAGTTATAAATTTAATATACTTTATTAAACTTTATAAGTAGACAGATAAAAGATTAATACAAATAAGAAAAATATACGAGTTAAAAAAGAAAATAGTGCAAAGAAGTAGAAAAGAAAGAAAAGAAAAAGAAAAAAGGAATATAAAAGATTTCTTTCTCTCCAGATAAGCATAAACCATTTCAATAACTTAATACCTTCTCTAATATTTCAATTTTAAAAAGATGACTTCTTCTCCTATATCATTCCTTATCAATAATAAAATTGTGGAAACTCATCATTCATTACTAATTAGCAAAAGTCTATTAAGAGCTACCAGAAATAGTAACATATACAGTGTGTTTTAACCTTAATCAACTAAATCCATTTTATAATCCAATTTATATTTTTTTCAAAGAAATAAAGGAAAAAAATCTCTCATAAACAGATCTTTAAAGCCTTGTTGTTCAATCCTGTTCAAAAAGAAATCCCGTTAATAGCTACTAGAAACCACAACATATGTATTTTATCCTGTTAAATTTCATTTTATAGTCTTTCTGTTTATATTTTAAAAACGTGAACTTTTAAATTCCATCAAATAATGTCCACAAGTTGATTTCTTATCATTTTCTCTTTATCTGTTTTCAGAAATAGCTTCAGTAGTTTAGCATGTCTTCTTTGTAAATCCAATAGAACAGCTTTCGAAATCATTCTTCTGATTTATTATTTGTAGGTTGGAGAGGCATCTGTCTACTTTTTTCTCTTTCTCTGTATCCAACTTTCATAACCAGACATTACCCCTGAAAGAGCATTGCTTTGATATACAGAATATGGACATCTTATGTCTTTTTAAATATATGAATTCTGTTTTAGAAGTTTTGTAAGTGATATAGATTAGGTTTTGCAAGACATTACTGTGTAAAACTTTTATTACATTTTATATTGGGCATCAAGTTTCATAAACTTCAAGGATTTAATGAAGTATGAGTGGCAAATTGTTACCAACTGTATCTTCTGCATGAGATTCCCCCAGGTAAAACTCAAGTGTGTCAGTTCCAAAAGTTTAAATTTACCTTATTTAAATAAAAATAATATTGCTGTTACTATGTCCTTAGTTCACTGCTTCACATAACAATTGCATCTTCTCCCCCAGGAGGCTTCTGATATCAACCATAAGAATGTTAAAATCATATTTTTTCAACTGTTACAATACAAATTGTTCTGAAGTCAATAGTGTAGTGGCATGAAGTTGAACCAAACAGACTATGCCAAAAAAAAGTTTTAGTTTTGGCAGTAGAGCAGTACAACTTAAATGAATGATTAAAAGTAGGTATCCGGTTGTGTTAAAAGGTCAGGGCAAAGATGATCCTCCTGAGATAACTAACCAAGGCAATCACACAATTGCAATATTGCTTCCAAGATGTCCTTAGCCCTCTGATTGCTCAAACTGTTAATGAATTCAAGCAGGACTTACAATATGTGCTCTAAAATTTCAGATCTGTCTCATCTAATTTGATAGCACAGGGAAATATCCAAAATGACTGTAGAAACCAAACTGATACTACTGAATTCATTGGGATCTCATCACCTATTATTTTGGATGGGTTAAAATGAAATCCATACTCTTTATTGGGCAGTGTGAATCTTATCTTCCAAGAGGTTTTCTATAGATACAGCCAATAACTTTGTTCTGTGCCTGAAGCAAAGCAAAGTTTGTGACCTGTAAAACCTTCCACATGCTTCTATCTACAGAACTGGTGCATAATCAGTGTGGCTGTTTACTATCTCTTCAGGCTATATAGAATGTTTTTTAGTTTGTTTAACATCTGTGTGCTGTAGTGAATGGGTAGAAGGGATCATCTGCCCCATCCTTGTAGAACATTCTGCTACCGGAATTGAGAACTGCCCCCTTTCCTTTTGGCCTTCCTGACTTTGCTGGTTAGCCTAGGGCCCTGAGGGGGATGTTTATCATTGGAGGTGGCTGATGGGGTAAGAAGATCGCCTTCCCGTCCCGTCTGTCTCTTAGCTCTTTTAGTTTCAGTTTTAGTACGGTTTTTAATAATACTTTAATCTATGTAATGCTAAGGTTTTGTTATTTTAACTACAGTATTTTTTTACTTGTTTTATAGCTTGTAAGCCGCCCAGAATCACCTTGTGGAGGAGATGGGTGGCAAAAAATGTAGTAAATAAAATAAGTATAAATAAATCAGAACTTCAGGTTAAGAATTTGGTAACTTCCATCACCCCACCACCCAGAATTCTCAGAGTAGATTATATATCAACCCACAATTTTAAAAATCAATACATTTAATTAAGATGAAATATAATCAAGTCACTGAACGATTTTTCGGTGAAATTAATCAAAGTAGATTGTAAATTGCTGAAGAAAGATATCTGCAAGATCTGAAACCCTTAGTTGGTAGAAATCTATGAGATGACAAGTTATAATATTAAAAAGGTATGCTAATTTGCAAATAGTAAAAGATGAGAATACAGATATACGAGATCATAAAAATGCTTCCACTATGTTTTCATCCTGAATTTAAATGGAGTAAATTTGTATTCAAGGCTTGAAACTTTAAATTTGAGAATTAAACTTAAATTATTGACCTTATTAGCTCCCTATACCATAAAATGGCATAATGTAGTTGTTCCCTTTTGATTATAGAATCTATATTTTCTAGGATTTTTCATTATTGAAATATCTTCATATAGCAATAAATTTTGAATTATAAAGCCTTCACAAAATTATGGAGATTCTGATAGATTTATTGATGCACAGAAGCGTGAAATATTCAAGGAATTTTATGAATGTTTTAATTGAAATTGTATTTTTGCTGTTGCTTTTTGCTGAACTACATTTGCCCTGTGTTTATTTTCAAGATCCTGCTCAGTAAATCATTTTATTTGATTATGTTGGTTGTAAAATTTCAGTCAACATGAATGGTGCTGTAGTATGATCTTTCTTACTTTACAATCCCAAATTAGAACCATTTATTACTATTGTTATATTTCCATACCTTCTATACTTTAGGAGTTATTATCTGTTATAAAAAGTATATAATGTACAGAAAACATTCTGAAAACCTTTATCAGAACATTGTTAGGATCTGGTCTGATTGCAATAGCACCGTTCTTAGTATTTTATATTATATAGTTCTGTTAAGTCAGACACAAGTTTATGAGATGCATAATGTTACATAATGTTAGTCATGAAATTTAATTAAGAATGAACTATGGGATTGTTTAGTTTATTTATTTATTTATTAAATTTCTATGCTACCCATCTCCCCTTCAAGGTGACTCCAGTTCTAGCTAAGTCTGTTATATGAACCCAGCCATTGTTTTAGCTTGTTTGGTTATTTAAACAAACTAGTTTAAAAATCAGAGCTAAGTAAACATGTGAATGATCTATCAATATACTGCTACTTGTATGTTATTTTCTTTAATTCTTTTGAAGTAAAAACTTGGAAATTTTGTTCAACAGAAGTAGAATACAGCCTATATCAGGGGTAGGCAACCTTGGCTCTTTTATGACTCGTGGACTTCAACATGCCTGGCTCAGGAATTCTGGGAATTGAAGTCCACGAGCCTATATCAATGGTGGCCAGAGGCGGCACTCAGAGCCCTCTCTGTGGGCATGCATGCCATCGCCCCAGCCCTGCCTCCCCCTGTGACCTCCTCACCAGCAGCCCCCCCGGAGGAGAGTTGACCCCGGGCACAGCCTATGCGGAGCAGTGCAGCCAAGGACATGGCAGCCGGACAGTAGGGACAAGACTGCTGTAGGGTGCAGGCAGAGGGCGTGGCCACCATGGCGCTGCAGGGCCGCCTGGGCCATCTGCAGCGGACCGTGGAAGCGGTCTGTGGCCCTGCGGGCGGGCAGGGCAGGTGGGGCGCAGGCAGAGTGGCGGCGGAGCGGGGGGCAGGGCGGTTTTTGGGCACTCGGTCTCTAAAAGGTTCGCCATCATTGGCCTATATGGTAATTTGCATGGCATATTGCTGGTTGGCTTTGAGTGGTATTATATTGTAGACTCAGAGATGTAAGGAGTTGCAATTAAAAGAATTACTATTTGAATAGTCATTTGTGACGATGGAAATTTTTTACAATAAGTTAAAATATATACAAGTTTTGTAGTGGTACATTTTCTCAGGAGAAATCAGCATATTGTTTTGCTAACAAGATAAAGAAATCTTTTTTTGCTTTACTTGTGAACAGAATTTATTAAAAAATACAGTTCTCTTATAATAAAACAGGCAATTCCTGGAAATATTGAGATTAAGTTAAGTCTAAATTGACTAAAGTTGATATGGCTTTTGCAGTCACATAGTAAGTAGACTTTAAACTTTCTTCTGCCAAGTTGTTTCTAGGTGATTGGTGGCCTGAAATGATAGAATTGCCAGGGTCAATGGCTAAAGTGCAGTCAGGTTGTATATTAACTCTTCTGGTAGCTTAGTAAGTCTCTAAGCCATGGTTTGTTTTTAAAAATCAGTTTGTTGAAGAAGCAGCAAGGGCTGGGAATACAGAATACACTAAATCAAAACTAATCAAACTATGTTATCACTTAGCACAAACAACTAGTATGTCAATAAACAAAGCTGTATTTTATTGAGTCTTTTTTCACTATTAAATGCAGGTATGCACATTTTGGAGTTCTTTGAAATTCTTATTCAATTCCAACAATCCAAGGATGGGACAGACTGGGGCTCACCGTTCCTTTAATATATTGTATGAACCAGACATTGCATCCTCTTTCCTTGACATATATCAGTCTTCATGCCTTCTTCACTCTTCACTTGTAATGACTGAAGTACGTGTGAAAGATGCAGAATGAAACCTAATTTATTAATTTTAGTTATTTGCAATATTTATATCAGTGGTTCTCAACCTGTGGGTCGGGACCCCATTTGGGGTCGATCGACCATTTCACGGGGGTCACCAAGCAAGGCTGTCCGCCATTTTTTTGTCCGCCATTTTTTCCCCCTTTTCCGGCGGGTGCCTTACCTCCCTTGGGCTGGGCCAGCTGGTGGTCGGCCTGCTCCGTCTCTGCCACTTGCCAGCTACGCCTCGGCCGGCGCAGGGGGCGGAACCACGCATGCGTGGCACTCCCGGGCAGGGAAAGTCCTTGACTTACGACCGGTTGGGTAGTCCTCGACTTATGACTGGTTTAGTCCTCGACTTATGACCAGTTTAGTCCTCGACTTACGACCGGTTGGGGTCGCGGTATTAAAAAGGTTGAAAACCACTGATTTATATCCTGACTTTTCTCTAGGAGCTCAAGATGGCATCCAAAGCAGTTTGCCAGGTTTCCCCCATCCCTACAGCCACAATCCTGTGAGATAATTTAGAATAAGAGGGAGTGATCATCTTAAAGTAATTAAAGGAGCTTCCATGGCTCAGGAAAAACTTAAATTTGACCACGCTCCTTCATTAACCCCGAAATGGATAATCAAAACAGTTTTTAATTTTTATTGCAGTTCATTTATATTCACTGCAAATGTTGGGTACTCCTGGGGTGTTGTTTTTGTTTTTTTGCATTATTGTATCTTTCTCCCATTCCCCTTCGTTAGGCTTTATCAATCCAAATAGTTTTTAAAGATAGACTACCTTCATCTTGCTGGTCTGTACAGTGGTCGCTAATTAAAAAATGACACTTGCATTTTAATCCAGCCTTGTAAATAAGCTTAGAAAACTTACTAACCTTTGGGGGGTTAACAGAAAAGAGGTATTGAGTTGTCTCTTTCCTTCAGCAGTTTTCAGTACTAAGCGAAAGGAGAGGGGCCTGGGTTCTGTTCTCTCCACAGAGTTACTTGCCTGAGTGTAGTTCTTGCTACTGCAGCTCCCAGATGAATGTTTAAACCTAAAGGGCCCTAAAGGGTCTTTGTATATTTATAACATTTCAAAATCTTAATGTATATTTCTCCCACTGAACACATTTGTTCTTAGAATTGGGGAAAAAAATCATTTCACTTGCCACAACAGGGACCGGCATTTTTTTTGCAATTGAGCGATTGTCATCAACACCACCATCCATCACTCTTCTTATAGTTTCCAGTGAAAGCCAAAATAACTCCGGAGTGGTGGAATTGTCAACATCCCCCCTTTCTTTCATTGGAGAATGGATTTAAATCAGATTTTATAGAGGTTGGTGGAGAGGGGGCTATGCCTTCTTATACCATAATACATCAATTTTATTTCATTCCCCACTGAAAATAAGTGGAAATCTTTTCTCATTAATGTTGTGGGTTTTTTTTCTGCTAGATTTCAGGCAGATGATTTGGGGAGAGGGATTAGAAAAGGAATCGGAAGAACCACATGATATTTTGCCTGTCCCTGTTCTACAATATCTTTACATTAGCATGATTTTTCCAATATAGTTTTAAAGAAAGAAAATGACTTTGGGGCTTAACCTAAAAAGTTCTCTTCAACTTAATATGACTAGATTTTAAGAAGTTGTTTTCACTTCTGAAACCTGAGTAGTTATTTTGCTTCATACTCTCTGCACTGATTTGTATGTTACTTGAGAAGATAGATTTCCTAAGCCTCTCATAAGCTTTTTCTGGATGGTATTTTGTTCATGCAATAAATAAATCAGATGACGTGTATGTACTGCTGTGTTTGCTTGTTCTTGACCTTTGCTTTTCAGACGTGTAAGTGATAGCCCTTACATATGGTGTTGTGTAACCAAGAGTTCATGTGATTTTTGTAGTCTTTAATTTTATTCCCTCATCAGATGTCTTCAATACATTTTGGTAGTTTAACTTCACATTTTACAGCATAATCCTTTGCATGTTTGCATGGAAATAAGTCCTATTAAAGTTAGCGGGGGAACTCCTGAGAAAATATAGGATCATGCCATAACCTTATTGCACCAAAAGACAGTACAATTTGTAATATTCATTATATGTTTGCTTATTGAATTTTATATGACAGATCTCCCACTTAAAACTAAGGAGAGATCATTAGGTTTTGATGCACTGTTGAAGTGTTTACTGTTATTCTGCAGAATGAGGAATCTCAGACTATAGTTTTTAGTCAGATCATCTGTAGTGCTTTATTCCCAGGGAGATAGATACAGAAACATCCCAAAGAAGACTTATTTTAAAGTGGTTGATTCTTCCAGATTATTAATATTTAACAGGAAGGTTAGAATGAAATATATTTGTGGTGTCCATTTTTTTTCTATGGTAATACTGACAGAATATTTTCATCCTAAAATATTGCCAAAGGGCCATCAGTAAGAAAGCAGTAGACGTGCTTCTTGCCAGTCTAAAATTCAAGTACGGTAACACATTACAATACAAGTTGGCTCAGAATGGTGACTATAGTTCTTCTATTGTTTTTTATCATTTGCATATGATATGTCAGTTCACATTTTAATACATCATCTGGAGTCTCGGGAAGTGGGTGGTCTAGAAATATATGTAAATAAATAAACTTCTCATTCTGTATCATTGGATGCTACAGGTAAGGGTGGAGAGCTATCCTTTTGCTGTAGTAAAAGCTTTATAGTCATTGGTGAGTTTAAAAGGTCTGTAAAAGGTAAAGCAGGAAGTCAGAAGCAAGTATAGCTAATGACGTAAGGTTTTAAGTTTTACAAGGTTTAATAGCAAAGATGAGGTTATTTGAAGTATTCTTCACTTCACTTCACTTCACTTCACTTTGGAGTGGATTGATGCCTTCAGCTTTGAAATCATAAGAAAAGCTTTGCTTTTCAAGTCCACATGCTTATCTAATCCAACATTAGGTGTCAAAAGTCAACCAGGAATATTCTAAAAATTCATGAACGTGGCCAGACCAGCAGTAGCCCTCCACCAATAGCTGGTATTTAGGTATACTACCCGTTACCAAAACCATTAGCCATAAATTTAGCTAAAGGAAGCAGTGAAACCCATTTTAACTATACATTATGTAAAATATACTTTTTAACAGTCCTGAATTCTTAACATATTTAGTTTCAATATGGTAGATGACTCTGAGTCCTACTGTTGATAGAAAAAACTTGCATCCAGATATATATTTCCATACCATGCATAATTTTATACTCTTCTATCATGTTATCTCTCTTTACTTCAAATGAAAAAGCCCTAGATGCTACAGGTAGTCCTTGACCAGGGGTCTTCAAACCTGGCCCTTTTATGACTTGTGGACTTCAACTCCCAGAATTCCTCAGCCAGGCACAAGTCATAAAAGGGCCAAGTTTGAAGACCCCTGTCCTTGACTTACAACACAATTGAGCCGAAAGTTTTTCTTGCTAAGCAAGACAGCTGTTAAGTGGATGTTGCCTCCGAGACCGCCTTCTGCCACAGATTTCCTCCCACAGACCGGTACGCTCCCACAGAGTGGGTCTCCTCAGGGTGCCGTCGGCCAAACAATGTCGGCTGGCGACCCCCAGGGGAAGGGCCTTCTCTGTGGGTGCCCCCACCCTCTGGAACGAACTACCCCCCGAGATCCGGATGATTCCGGATCTCCTTACTTTCCGCCGCGCCCTCAAGACATGGCTTTTCCAGCAAGCGGGCCTGACCTAGGGAGGATTTTAGTTAGGGATGATTTTAATATAATTTTAATTACGACACAGCTACTAATATTTGGCTTTTAATTTGGTTTTAGAGGGTTTTTATTTTGGTATTTATTTATTTTATTTTGGTATTTTATTGTTACTTGTTTTTAATATGCTGTGCACCGCCCTGAGTCCTTCGGGAGAAGGGCGGTATATAAATCAAATTAATAATAATAATAATAATAATAATAATTTTATGATCTTTCTTGCCACAATTGTTAAGTAAATCATGGCAAGCTGTTAAGTTAGTAACACGGTTATTAAGTGAAGCTGGCCTCCCCATTGACGTTGCTTGTCAGAAGGTTGCAAAAAAGTGGTCACATGACCTCAGGACACTGCAAATGTCATAACTACAAACGCCAGTTGCCAAGTGTCCAAATTTTGATTGTGTGACCATGGGGATGATTAAAACGATTAAAAGTGTGAAAACTGATCGTAAGTCACTTTTTTCATTGCCTTTGTGACTTTGAACAATCACTAAAGCAGGGGTTCTCAACCTATGGGTTGCGACCCCATTTGGGGTCGATCGACCATTTCACGGGGGTCGCCAAGCAAGGCTGTCCGCCATTTTTTTCCCCTTTTCCGGCGGGTGCCTTACCTCCCTTGAGCTGGGCCAGCTGGTGGTCAGCCTGCTCCGTCTCTGCCGCTTGCCAGCTATGCCTCGGCCGGCGCAGGGGGCGGAACCACGCATGCACGGCGCTCCCGGGCAGGGAAAGTCCTCGACTTACGACCAGTTGGGTAGTCCTTGACTTACGACCGGTTTAGTCCTCGACTTATGACCGGTTTAGTCCTCAACTTATGACCGGTTGGGGGGTCGCGGCATTAAAAAGGTTGAGAACCACTGCACTAAAGGAATGGTTGTACATCAAGGATTACCTCTATTATTTTTGTCTCATGGAATTGTCTCAAACATTTTAAATCACTGGCATTTCCTTGACCTTCTTTAAAGTAGTTTAATCAAAAATTGGACCAGAAACTGTTTGGCCGTTGAGGAGTCTAGGAAAAAAAAACTGATCAAGGGCTATCTAGGTGGTTGGTCAAGCAGATAGATTTTCCTGGTGTAACCTGATTCTGAGCAGATTGCAGAACATTTTAACTAGAAGGAAGCAGATTCTATCTTAATTGGTGGCAGGTATAACAGCCTTGGATTTAGCTCTGAAGAGCCTTCAGGTGCAAACCGTAGAATCAGTTTGTTTTTTCAGAAATTTTTAGTTTATTCAAAGCAGGTTAAAATATGAAATGCCAAAATATTTTTAAAAGGACAAAATAATTTAAAAAACATAACAAAAAAGACATTAAAAAGTGAAAGTGTCTTAAAAAAAGAAAAAAAGACAAACACATATACATATATTCTTCTTTTTTAAGACATCTTTGAATTACTTTGAATCACCTTCTCCAAATACAACAATGATGGTAATAAACTATTTTTTCCCCCAGCAACTCAGTGTGATAGTGACACCTTCAGTTGACATTCACAAAAATAAATTGGATGCACACATTCTGATTTTCTCCTCTTTGCTTTGTGATGAATCTTGTGCTGTTGTTTGTATGTGTGTCTTGGCAGTATTCTGTGTTCTAGAAAGAAAAGAGACTGATGGGCTTCTGTGCTTAATAGCTTCATAACCCATCCAATAATTTATATGAAGTTGTCTAGTCTGAATACATTTAGGAAAATGGCAATGGTCATTGGCCAGTAAACAAGAATCATTATGTGCTATAGCAAATAACTTTGATAAATCTCCTAAATAATATTTATAGTTCTAGTTGCTTAAAGGACTGTGTAAGTGACAGATTTAGAATATTAAAGTAATGTTATAATAAATTTTCAACAAATGTATTTTCAGTAAGTTGCAGTTTTTCACTTAAAACCTTCAATGTATCTAGTGCACTTTTTGCCCACTGCTTCAAAATCATTTTTAAAATTCTGTTGTTTTGGACTAAAAACAAAATGTACCTCACTTAAGTTTTTTATTAGTTACTTTTCTGAGATCCTTCAGAAAAGGACAATACTATAGTTTAGGAGTCAGAAGGAGTCAAGTAATCATATTTGTCACCCACTTTCTATGCAGATGAAGAAAAACCACATTTTGAACTGCAGATACCTTAGTTCAAATCATGACTTTATAATGCTGTTATGGATAAGTCTATTCATTTTCTGTCAGTTTATAGCAGGGGTCTTCAAACTTGGCCCTTTTATGACTTATGGACTTCAACTCCCCAAATACCTCAGCCAGCGTGCCTGGCTGAGGAATTCTGGGAGTTGAAGTCCACAAGTCATAAAAGGGCCAAGTTTGAAGACCCCTGGTTTATAGGTATATAAACTGATAGAAAATGAATAGATATATAGTTTATAGATATGATGCAATTTTGTGCATCTGAGTTGGTTACGTGCTCCTCTTTTCCACCCAATGCCATTTATCAGAAATCTAGGCAATGAGTCTCCCACTGGAGAAAGCTGTTGGGGAAATACTAACAGGAAGACTAAGCTGTATTTTTCTTCGGAATGTGGCCTTTCTTTTAGCATAAAAATACTTCCTTCTCAAAGACAGTAGTTAAGATGTTAATCAGTTCACATTTTAGTAGTTTCACAACAGAACAGTTAAAGCAGGTACACCTCATAGATGCACCTTCCCCTTTCTTCCTTTTCCCATGTGCTGTTTCAGTAAATTTTAAATGCCTTCCATACCTGTGATTACTATTCTTTTCTTTCAGATCCAATAAGATTTTGAAATGTCCTTTATATTTGACTGGATTTACAGTGGCTTCAGTAG
>NW_015386262.1:1371838-1392066 GCF_001527695.2 Protobothrops mucrosquamatus | reverse complement strand
CATTTTAGTAGTTTCACAACAGAACAGTTAAAGCAGGTACACCTCATAGATGCACCTTCCCCTTTCTTCCTTTTCCCATGTGCTGTTTCAGTAAATTTTAAATGCCTTCCATACCTGTGATTACTATTCTTTTCTTTCAGATCCAATAAGATTTTGAAATGTCCTTTATATTTGACTGGATTTACAGTGGCTTCAGTAGCGTACTGCAATTTTTAGGTAAGGTATCCACAATTCCATGCCGGTGTTCTAATTTACATTCATGGAAGGTTCTTTCTGTTTTTATTTTTACACAATTCTGGTTAAACAACTTCATTTAGGTCGATGCAGATTGACTGATATTTCTTAATTATTGATTCAGACATGCTAAAGGACATACAGTACATCTAAAACACTTGCAGTCCTGTTCTCTGTCTCAGCATCCTAGATAATGATCTCTCGTTACAGTATTAAAATACATGAAAAACAAAACTAATACTTTGACCCATTTGCAAAATGTTACTTTTAATCTATGTTGGGTTTTGGGTCTGTCACAAAGAATAGAATCTGGCCTCTACTTTGTTTTAGCATAAAAATACTTATCTCTCCACAGAAAACCCCAATCTCTTCCATTACTAATCTTGATCTATACCCACCAACAGTCCACCTTGTTAGTCCACATTGCTGATTTAATTTTTCTTTACATTTTGATGTGGCATGCCAGTTATTTTTTCCCCCAAAATATCTTCTCCCTTTTACCCCCTGTATTCAGATTGTTGGGTTAGTAAATAAGCTTGCTCCTGGTAATTGTAATAAAGTGAGTCACAAACATGCAAAACTGTTACAATATCATGAGAGATATTATTCCCTACCTTTATTTTGTGAGAAACAAGGTGCTGGTAAACCAATTGAGGCAGGAGTATCTCAAATGGTGAGTTGTGACCCTCCAAGGGGTCATGTCCAAATTAGAGGCAGTTGACCATTTTTAAAAACATGGGTGGGTTTGCAGAGACACAATTTGAGTGTTCTCAAAACTCACTCTGGTCTTTGGTACCTGCTTGCCTGTGTAAGCCTGCAATGTTTGAGAATCCATGTGATACACAGGTAAATAAAAGCAATATCTCAAATTTTACCCCAATGAAATAATTTTATTTATGTGCCGGGGGTGCATAAATTCATTTATCATTTTAGGCCTTATGGTTGTAATGCATGTTTTGACTTGGTTGACAGTAGATCCCTGGAATTAAAGGGTGGGGTGAAGGTAAAGTACATTATTTTATTCCACTCACTAGCCAAAAGAGAATACATGGAACAATTGAAAGGATGAAATAGTTTGGCTCTATCCCAAGGCCTTTGGCACATAGTAAGCCAAATTTGCTTTTGGTTTACTGCGATGAGGGAAGATTATTTTATTTATTTATTATGTTTATATGCCACCCATTTCACAGTTTAAATTCTAAGAGCACATAGTGCTATACAAAATGCCTAGGTTTCATCAAAATGGTTTTTTATGCCATTCTGATGATAGTTAAGAAAATTAATTCCTGTTCATCAAATAGTCTCTTTCTTTTTCAGGATTATATAAGAAAACAGGTAAACTAGTATTCCTTGGATTGGATAATGCTGGAAAAACTACTCTCTTGCACATGCTTAAAGATGACAGACTGGGACAACATGTCCCCACATTACATCCCAGTAAGTCAATGTTTCTGTTTTAGTTTTAATGTATACTTAGCACTGCTTCAAAACTGAGATGTGCATTCTTAACTTTTATGCCACCAAAAAGCTTATGGGGAAGGGTATGAATTATAATGAGTAGTGGCAGTTTCCAAAATTCTTTGTTGATGAGGCGCTTAGAGGATGCACATCTGTCTTAGTGGTAAGGTGGTAAGGTTTATATTCTCCACTCCAGGCAACTTCAGTATTCATTCATTCATTAAACTAACAACTGCTGGCTCAGTAGGGAAGATATGTCAAAGGCAAGATGTCAAAGAAGCTTGAAAAGAACTGAACTCAAAACATGAATAAAGTTATTTGCCATAGTAATGAGGATCAGAATGATTCCATTGCTAATGTCTTTATAATCCAGAGGAGAACTCTAGCATAGCATAGCATAGCATAGCATAGCATAGCATAGCATAGCATAGCATAGCATAGCATAGCATAGCATAGCATAGCATAGCATAGCAGCACAGCACAGCACAGCACAGCACAGCACAGCACAGCACAGCACAGGTTTATTTGGCCAAGTGTGATTAGACACACAATTTGTTGCCAGTGCAGAAGCTCTCAATGTACATGTAAACCCACAGAATCATCATCATCATCATCATCATCATCATCATCATCATCATCATCATCATCATTCCAATAAGAGGGATGTAGCAAAGAAGATAATAAGGATAAATAATTATATTATAGCCATACTACATGGATAAATATACATAGACATTATTAGACAGCAGTGTGAGAATTAGGTGTTCATCAGAGTGATGGCACAAGAAAAAAACTGTCCCTGGGTCTACTTGTTTTGGCATGCAGTGCCCTGTAGCGCTGTCCCAAGGGGAGGAATTGAAACAGTTTATGTCCAGGATGTGAGGGGGTCTGTAGATATCATCTCAGCCCTCCTTCTCGTCCACGCAATATACAGGTCTTTTATGGAAATTATAATTCAAAGAAATCTCCTGCATCTACAGAAGACAAATTCAATATTACCTAGTTTTCTACTGTGCCACAAACTTCAATGTACCTTGCTCCCTTCTACTTTTCTAATGTGTCCTGTAAAAAAACTATGTTATATAAAAAGCAGTCATAGCCAGATGGGCTGTGGGAAACAAACAACATCTATAATGCGCCAATCAGAGTTTTACAAACTGTATGCAAGCTTTCAAGTTCTTATGACTTGAAAAAGGAATTAAATGTCAAAAATGTGATTGATTGTGCAACTCAGTCTATACAGGTTATCATATACAGTATCAAATTTTTGGAATACAGAGTTTGACATTTTATGAAGAATGTTGGCTCTAATGAGCCTGGGGGAATCAGTTATGAAAATTATCTTACAAAAGTAGAAAGAAAGTAAAACTTAGATATTAAACAATAAAGTCAAGTTATGTATTTTCTGTTAAATCTTTGAAACATCTTTAAACTGTAAGNCATTTTAGTAGTTTCACAACAGAACAGTTAAAGCAGGTACACCTCATAGATGCACCTTCCCCTTTCTTCCTTTTCCCATGTGCTGTTTCAGTAAATTTTAAATGCCTTCCATACCTGTGATTACTATTCTTTTCTTTCAGATCCAATAAGATTTTGAAATGTCCTTTATATTTGACTGGATTTACAGTGGCTTCAGTAGTGTACTGCAATTTTTAGGTAAGGTATCCACAATTCCATGCCGATGTTCTAATTTACATTCATGGAAGGTTCTTTCTGTTTTTATTTTTACACAATTCTGGATAAACAACTTCATTTAGGTCGATGCAGATTGACTGATATTTCTTAATTATTGATTCAGACATGCTAAAGGACATACAGTACATATAAAACACTTGCAATCCTGTTCTCTGTCTCAGCATCCTAAATAATGATCTCTCGTTACAGTATTAAAATACATGAAAAACAAAACTAATACTTTGACCCATTTGCAAAATGTTACTTTTAATCTATGTTGGGTTTTGGGTCTGTCACAAAGAATAGAATCTGGCCTCTACTTTGTTTTAGCATAAAAATACTTATCTCTCCACAGAAAACCCCAATCTCTTCCATTACTAATCTTGATCTATACCCATCAACAGTCCACCTTGTTAGTCCACATTGCTGATTTAATTTTTCTTTACATTTTGATGTGGCATGCCAGTTATTTTTTTCCCCAAAATATCTTCTCGCTTTTACCCCCTGTATTCAGATTGTTGGGTTAGTAAATAAGCTTGTTCCTGGTAATTGTAATAAAGTGAGTCACAAACATGCAAAACTGTTACAATATCATGAGGGATATTATTCCCTACCTTTATTTTGTGAGAAACAAGGTGCTGGTAAACCAATTGAGGCAGGAGTATCTCAAATGGTGAGTTGTGACCCTCCAAGGGGTCATGTCCAAATTAGAGGCAGTTGACCATTTTTAAAAACATAGGTGGGTTTGCAGAGACACAATTTGAGTGTTCTCAAAACTCACTCTGGTCTTTGGTCCCTGCTTGCCTGTGTAAGCCTGCAATGTTTGAGAATCCATGTGATACAAAGGTAAATAAAAGCAATATCTCAAATTTTACCCCAATGAAATAATTTTATTTATGTGCCGGGGGTGCATAAATTCATTTATCATTTTAGGCCTTATGGTTGTAATGCATGTTTTGACTTGGTTGACAGTAGATCCCTGGAATTAAAGGGTGGGGTGAAGGTAAAGTACATTATTTTATTCCACTCACTAGCCAAAAGAGAATACGGTACATGGAACAATTGAAAGGATGAAATAGTTTGGCTCTATCCCAAGGCCTTTGGCACATAGTAAGCCAAATTTGCTTTTGGTTTACTGCGATGAGGGAAGATTATTTTATTTATTTATTATGTTTATATGCCACCCATTTCACAGTTATAGCAACTACGCTGCTTCCTTTGCATTTAAATTCTAAGAGCACATAGTGCTATACAAAATGCCTAGGTTTCATCAAAATGGTTTTTTATGCCATTCTGATGATAGTTAAGAAAATTAATTCCTGTTCATCAAATAGTCTCATTCTTTTTCAGGATTATATAAGAAAACAGGTAAACTAGTATTCCTTGGATTGGATAATGCTGGAAAAACTACTCTCTTGCACATGCTTAAAGATGACAGACTGGGACAACATGTCCCCACATTACATCCCAGTAAGTCAATGTTTCTGTTTTAGTTTTAATGTATACTTAGCACTGCTTCAAAACTGAGATGTGCATTCTTAACTTTTATGCCACCAAAAAGTTTATGGGGAAGGGTATGAATTATAATGAGTAGTGGCAGTTTCCAAAATTCTTTGTTGATGAGGCACTTAGAGGATGCACATCTGTCTTAGTGGTAAGGTGGTAAGGTTTATATTCTCCACTCCAGGCAACTTCAGTATTCATTCATTCATTAAACTAACAACTGCTGGCTCAGTAGGGAAGATATGTCAAAGGCAAGATGTCAAAGAAGCTTGAAAAGAACTGAACTCAAAACATGAATAAAGTTATTTGCCATAGTAATGAGGATCAGAATGATTCCATTACTAATGTCTTTATAATCCAGAGGAGAACTCTAGCACAGCATAGCATAGCATAGCATAGCATAGCATAGCATAGCATAGCATAGCATAGCATAGCATAGCATAGCATAGCATAGCATAGCATAGCATAGCATAGCATAGCAGCACAGCACAGCACAGCACAGCACAGCACAGCACAGCACAGGTTTATTTGGCCAAGTGTGATTAGACACACAATTTGTTGCCAGTGCAGAAGCTCTCAATGTACATGTAAACCCACAGAATCATCATCATCATCATCATCATCATCATCATCATCATCATCATCATCATCATCATCATCATCATCATCATCATCATCATCATCATCATTATTCCAATAAGAGGGATGTAGCAAAGAAGATAATAAGGATAAATAATTATATTATAGCCATACTACATGGATAAATATACATAGACATTATTAGACAGCAGTGTGAGAATTAGGTGTTCAGCAGAGTGATGGCACAAGAAAAAAACTGTCCTTGGGTCTACTTGTTTTGGCATGCAGTGCCCTGTAGCGCTGTCCCAAGGGGAGGAATTGAAACAGTTTATGTCCAGGATGTGAGGGGGTCTGTAGATATCATCTCAGCCCTCCTTCTCATCCACGCAATATACAGGTCTTTTATGGAAATTATAATTCAAAGAAATCTCCTGCATCTACAGAAGACAAATTCAATATTACCTAGTTTTCTACTGTGCCACAAACTTCAATGTACCTTGCTCCCTTCTACTTTTCTAATGTGTCCTGTAAAAAAACTATGTTATATAAAAAGCAGTCATAGCCAGATGGGCTGTGGGAAACAAACAAAATCTATAATGCGCCAATCAGAGTTTTACAAACTGTATGCAAGCTTTCAAGTTCTTATGACTTGAAAAAGGAATTAAATGTCAAAAATGTGATTGATTGTGCAACTCAGTCTATACAGGTTATCAGGGCTTTTTTTCTCGGAGAAAAGGTGGCGGAACTCAAACCTGGCCACGCCCTCATCAAACCCTAGGACCGCCCCTTTAGAGAACAGGAATGCAAGTAAAATTTGGGAGGGGCTATTTCCGGTGTGGGAGGGGCTATTTCCGGTGCGGCCGGCCCGGAAAAAGGTGCCGGAACGCGGTTCCGCCGCGTTCCGGCNCAGGTTATCATATACAGTATCAAATTTTTGGAATACAGAGTTTGACATTTTATGAAGAATGTTGGCTCTAATGAGCCTGGGGGAATCAGTTATGAAAATTATCTTACAAAAGTAGAAAGAAAGTAAAACTTAGATATTAAACAATAAAGTCAAGTTATGTATTTTCTGTTAAATCTTTGAAACATCTTTAAACTGTAAGGGGCTGTATTTTCATATGGTCTAGATTCAGTAACATATTAAGGAGTTAACCTTCCTCCCTCCCTCCCTCCCTCCCTCCCTTCTCTCTCCCTCCCTTCTCTCTCTCTCTCTCTCTCTCTCTCTCTCTCTCTTTCTTTTTCTTTCTTTTTCTTTCTTTCTTTCTTTCTTTCTTTCTCCCTTTCCCTTTCTCTTTCTATTGCTGATAATAAAAATTATTTTTATTTATGACAATTTCAAATACAAATTTTAAGTGTGAAAGAAATCAAATAGTTAGGATTTTATTAAACATTTGCTTCCACTTATATAAGCAATCAAAAATATCTTACAACAGTAAAAATGAACTGTATAAATATACAAACTGTAAATATGATATTACAGTCAAAATTAGTCAAACATTAAAAACTCGATGGAGTTGGAACAGTTATTTATTTTTTTCAATTTGTCCTAATTTGGCCCTATAATGACATAGGCCATTAACCAACCCAGTACTTAGCTGATTTCAGAAATTCAAGGGGAGGATTTACTGAAAGATGTTTCTTGTTTTTTTAAAAAAAATAATTTCATGTTTCTATAGCTTCGGAAGAGCTGACAATTGCTGGTATGACGTTTACAACTTTTGATCTAGGAGGACATGCTCAAGGTAAGAGAAGCAAACAGGCAGAATTCTCACTGCGGTATCTGAATGATGTTAGTTTAATCTTTTTTTTGATGTGCCCTAGGGTGATCATACTACAACTTTTTTCCAGTTCTGAAAATCTTTCTAATATTGTGAATATTTGATTTTAAATTTCTTGTGTAGACATCTTTCTGATGTTTTTTTTCTCATAATAAATGCACATACTAAGTCTAAGCCTTTGTATTCTTTGCATGGATGAAGGCAACTTAAATGTTGTATCATTGCACCTTCATTATTCTAACACTTTCAGCAATTCATTTTTATTTGTAATAATAACAAAGTATGATTACAATTATCTTATGGTTTTTAATAGGATAAAATTACGCCCACTGAAAAATGTGACTTATGACAGTTTTTCAGTTATGGCCTTTGCGACATCTCTATGATCATGTGATCAAAATTCAGCTGCTTGGCAACTGGTTCATATTTATGACCGTTGCAGCGTCCCAGGGTCATGTGATCATCTTTTGCTGCCTTCTGACAAGCAAAGTCAATGGGGAAGCCAGATTCGCTTAATAACCATATTACTAACTTATCAATGGCAGTGATTCACTTAACAACTGTGGCAAGAAAGGTCATAAAATGGAGCAAAGCTCACTTAACAAATGTCTCACTTAACAACAGAAATTTTGGACTTAATTGTGGTCATAAGTCAAGGACTACCTGTACTTACTGGACAGGTTTTTTTAAAAAATTCCACTTCAAAATATAATTTTGTCAAAGGCTCTTAATACTATATGCTAATTCTACAATAAATCCACAAGAAACTGTTTTTCTCAATGTAAATGATACGGTTTTCAGTTTCAAACCCAGTGCAAAAGAAAAAAAATATATTCACTTTCAAAAACCTTTTCACATACATAGTTCCCAATGCCTTTTTAAAAAGTTTATCCAACAGAATGAAATGGTACTGCTGGTAGTGCTCAATTTACATTTGTTTGTTTAATGACCGTTCAAAGTTACAACACTGAAAATGTCATATAACTGATCCTAGCACTTATGACCATCACCGCATCCCTAGGTTCACATGATCAATATTCGAAGTGCTTGACAGCAGGCATGTATTTACAATGGCTTCAGTCCTGGGGCCATGTGATTGCCAATTGTAACCTTCCCAGCTTGCTTCTAACAAGTAAAGTCAATGGGAGAAGCCAGCTTCACATAGCAACAGCAGTGAATTGCTTAACAACTATGGCAAAAAAGGTTGTAAAATCTGGTCTGGCTCGCTTAACAACCAACTTGCTTAGCAGTGAAAATTCTGGTCCCAATTATGGTCATAAGTCAAGGAGTACCTGTAACATCTATGAATACAGTAACAAGAGCCACCAGCAATTTTCTGTTGCACTCTCTTTATAACCCTTTTTATTAGCTCGCAGGGTTTGGAAAAACTATCTGCCTGCCATCAACGGCATTGTCTTTCTAGTGGACTGTGCGGATCATGAAAGATTGGCTGAATCTAAGGAAGAACTTGATGTGAGTTTATGTGTATTTAGCACTTACTAAAATACAGATTAAAAGCTCATCATTGTGATGACTGGGGGGGAAAGCAACAAAACTTTTACGATACAAAATTTGTGTGGATATCTGTTGTGTTGTTGCGGGAAAAACCAGTTACTATTATCCTTTACTTTTCCTTAAATCTGGGTTAGTAAAGTCGGAACTATCAAAAGTCACAGGCCAGGAGGTACACAATTTGCCCAATCAGAATTGTGTTCTTGGGTATGAAACTTCTCCTTATTAAAGAATGCATTTGATCAACAGAAGATGTTCAAGGCCCATAATGTATATTCTATGTCTAAACTTGACCATGTTTCTTATTTCATAGCATTACTGGAAAGTAATATGCACTGTGAGATCAAATTTTCATCTCTTTGTAAACCATTGTAGGAAAATATTGAAGAGCATTTTATGTTTCATAACATAAATAAATGGACTTTTTAAAAAAAAATCCTTCTCATTAAAATGAAGTGAATATTTCTGGAAAAAATATTAGTAATAGTTCATCCCAATCCCCAAATCTAACTAGTTATCTTCTCATAATTTTAATAGTTTCCATTCATTATCATATATAAGTCATGTTATAATCTGATTGGACTTAAAATGATATTAAATGACCACATGACCATATCATATGGGTCAGTGAATCTTCAACAGTTCTGGCTTAGAAAAACTGATGTTCATTCTTACAAATACATTTTTGGGGGGTCAGATTTACCCTGAATACAATCTTTGATGAATAAACTCTTATCTTAGCTTGATTGATACAATTTTAACATTTTAAGATAGGAATCCATTTTTGGGGCTTTGTTATATATCATATTTGATCCTCTTTTAATTTTATGAAGTAGAATCACATGGAAAAAGCCATTTTGTATACAGTGTATCTGACTCTTCCTGCTTATTTTAATGTTCAAGACATCTGGAAGTCAGTCAGTATAGATACTTTTGAATACCTATACTTCAGAAGGTCTTCAGAAGTTTGTCCTTGTGTTTGATGTCCTTCTATTTTATACTGGTTGTATGAAACCTAAAATATTGTAAATTTCTTCCATTCTTCATAGGCATTAATGACAGATGAAACTATTGCTAACGTGCCTATCCTAATTCTTGGGAACAAGATTGACAGACCAGAAGCCATCAGTGAAGAGAGGTTACGAGAAATGTTTGGTTTGTATGGCCAGACAACAGGAAAGGTATGTGCCTTTTTCCATAACGCTAAACTCTGGGATTTAGTGTCTTAGCCATATTTTTTTCTCATGTATTTCTGTACTCTGCTTTATTTCTAGCTTGTCCAACATTCTGTAACAATTCCATAGTTCTAATGCAGAGTTTAATAATATCTCAGGAATTCAGTTGTAGCAAGTTTGTTGGATTTTTATCTAATTCATTATCTAATTGTGTTATTTACAATAAAAGTAAATTTCTCCTTTTTTTTCCTTGTGAAACTATTGCCAGATACATATTGCCTACCTAGAAAGTAAACAGATACCTATAACCAAACTATTTTTGTCAGGAAATAGAATATAGAATATTCTTTAGTGGCCAAATGTGGTTGGACATTAGATAAAAAGAGCTACAAGAGTTAAAGGTGGTCAACACTATCAAATAGTACAGTTGGGCATTGTCTTCCTGTAAAGAAAACTCCATCAAGAATTCTTGACTGAATTTGCACCCTCTTTTTTTTTTCAGGGGAATGTCTCAGTGAAGGAATTGAACACTCGGCCCTTAGAAGTTTTCATGTGCAGTGTGTTAAAGAGACAAGGTTATGGGGAAGGATTTCGCTGGATGGCACAGTACATTGATTAATGCCAAATTCACATTACTATACACTATCCAAACCTGTTCATGTTCTGATCAATCAGTGTACATAACTTGAACTTAACAGACTTTGGTTACAAAAGCGTTGTTTTTTTTATTGTATCAATTGTGTTAAATTTTAAACGTAAAGACTGAAAACAGATTTTAAGCAAGTTTGTCAATTTGGATCTTGTAACATTAGTCTCTAGGCCTATCAAACCACCTTCTTTTTGAATTAACTTATATGTTGTCTGCAGTTCTCACCCATTTTTGTTTTTAGCTTTCCAACACAGTATGTTTTTTGAATGCACTTTTTAACAGCTCAACCTTACAGACTTGTTGGTCCTATTTAATGCTCATCATGTTAAATTTTTAGGTATTTTTTTCAGAACCAATTTTATAAATGTAAAGTGAATAACGACTTCTCAAAGGATAGTAATGAATAAGCTTTATGAATAATTGCATGATGCCTTACATTTTTCAATAATATACTTTCTTATGCAACGTCATGCAATAAAACTAAATCCCATTTCGTGGCATCTTTAATGGGGAAATGTTTCGTTTTAATGTGTCTTAACCTAGTAAATACGTTTTAAAATGTGAATCTGTGGGGTAGTTTTCTAAAATGCAGTATAATTTCTGTGTACTGTAGACTTTTTATATTATTTATTTGATTATCTTTATGCTGGGAATGAATCACACTAACGTTATCCATGCTTGTGGATGTAAATGTTCAGTCACTGTTTTTTACATTGTACAGAAAGAAGCACTACTGTATGGTCTCGTTGTGTAGTGCACTGTGTAGTGCTAGTGAGTGCCTGAGTGCAGCTTTTTAGAAAACCATTGGGTTGGTACCGCAA
This sequence comes from Protobothrops mucrosquamatus, assembly GCF_001527695.2. Taxonomy (NCBI): domain Eukaryota; kingdom Metazoa; phylum Chordata; class Lepidosauria; order Squamata; family Viperidae; genus Protobothrops; species Protobothrops mucrosquamatus. Next base: position 1,380,680 of record NW_015386262.1, on the reverse strand, counting down.
ATACACATTTAGAAGCCTTGCTCCTGTGTGAATTATGTTACTGGATTGAGTACGGTGTAGCCTGCTATCTTCCCCACTGCTCTGAGCGTTGGTCTTTCTTGTCACAGCATTCACACAATATGTCAAAGGTTGCAAAAGGTGACTGCCGTTCAAATGGGATGGAGAACAGGTCAGTACTTTGTTGCCACCCTTGACTACAGAGATGGAATTTTATTTTTTTTATTTTCTTTTAACTACATATCTGTTAATAAACGGAGAATGGTCATTCAGAGAAGGAGCTGTGTATCAACTTCCTGGTTTTTTTTTTTATTTACCATTGCCACAAAGTTCCACATTTTGATTTAAAAAAAAAAACAACCACCAAAAATGGATTTAGGAAATGAAAAAAATACCCTTAGAGCAAGCAGTCAATCGTTCTAAGAATACCTAGTGTCCTTGCATGCAATTTCTTTCACTTGTGGAGCCAAGTGCTCAGATGGTCCAGGAAGCCCTCTATGGACGCTGTTTGAAACTGCTTTCCTTTCCTTCTCCCTTCAGTCACGATGCTGATTAAGATTCATATGCTAGATTTAAAAGTGAATGGAGAGAAGGCCTCACACACGGATTAGAGTCGTTAGACTGCTTTGTGTAAAGCCTTGGAGGTAGGGTTTTCGAAGGACTATAATTATTTTTATTATATATACTTATTATCAGGAAATAAGCTTTTCACTGATGCGTACCCCTATGCCTTTTCAGAAGAGCTGGAAATGAGAGCGTAAAGGACAAAGTTGATATGGTCACTTGTATCTTGCTGAGTTATAGTACAATGCAGTTAGTGCTCAATTTATGACCATTCTTTTAACAACCATTCAAAGGTACAATGCCACTGGAAAAAGTAACTTACAACCAGTTCTCGCACTTACAACCCTTGTAGAGTTCCCATACTCCCATGATCAAAATTCAGGTGTTTCTGAAGTCAGCATGTATTTACAATTGTTGCCGTATCTTGGGGTGGGGTGGGTCACAGGGTCCTTATTTAGGAGGCTTCTGACGAACAAAGTCAATGGGGGGGAGCCAGATTTGCTTAAAGACTATGGTGAGTCACTTAACAAACATGACCGAAAAGATCCTAAACTCACTTAACCGCATCCCATCCCAATTGTGACCTACCTGTATACAAATATAACATTTAAAATTTGTTCAAGTGTACACTTAACCTTAAGAAGGCAATTATATTTTTGGGAAGATACTAAACCCTCCTCCACTACCACTACCACTACCACCCACACTCACCAGATTAAACTTTATAGTTCTGATAAAGGAGATCTTGACCATTAAAATCATTTTGTTTATACTGCCTGTAGCTCTCATTTTGCATGCTGTTGGTCTTCTATAGCTTTTTCTCCCCTTTCATTCAAAATGCTTTTAGAATCTGAAGACATCTTTTTCAGTAGACACTTCATAAAATTAGAATGATCAGTATTAGAGGGAACTAGCATCTTGATTTTAATTGTTGCAAAGTAATGAGAGAAATGGTTTGATCCTGCTGGTATCTGGAAATGTTATCTTCCTTGATTCTTTATTTTAATTGTAACACTTCCAGATCTATAAAAGAAGGGCACAATAGTTCTTTCAGTATTTGATCTTGTGTAGCCATCTCAATCTTTTTCTCACCCTCTTGGTGTTAATGTAGGACTTGAGTTCATACAGCTTATTTTAATGTGTTCTCATTTAATGTGTTCTTGTGTTCTCATGTGTTCCTATAACACATAGGAAGCCTTTTCCTAGAGCAAAATAATGTGTGGATAAAGTCTCTTGGATACAATACAAAATACATTTGTAGAATGGTTAGTTATCGCTATCAGTTGAATCTCTCCTCTGCCATAGTGAACCTGTCAAGTTTTCCAACTCTACATTTTTAATTCATCCTCGTTAGGTTTTATTTTTATTTTAATATTTGTAATGGTCATCTCTTAAATAAAAAGGTGCAAAACAGTGAACATTGCTTTGCAACTTGCTGGGTCAGATACTATAGCAAGTTGTCTTCCAGATACAAAATTGCAAATAGCAACTGTTTATTTCTCATCTTTTGCTCTAGAATGCAATTGCTGCTCCATGCCTTCAAAGTTACAAGTGGGTAGTTGCTGTATAATATGGCAAAGCAAATACAGCAACTCAAAGTTGCCAATTGCTAACCAAACTAATATGGAGTAGAAAGTTTGCTATCTTGCAGTGGTAAAAAAACTAGAGGTAGTCTTTGACTTATGAACACAATTGTGCAGAATTTATGTTACTAAGCAAGACAGATGTTAAGGGGTCACGCCCAATTTTATTACCATTTTTGCCATAGCTATTCAGCAAAACACTGCAGTTATTAAGTAAATCATGTGATTGTTAAATAATCCAACTTCCCGACTGACTGCTTATCAGAAGCTGACCACAGACGACAAATAACCCCAGGTTGCTGCAACTGTCATAAATACAATGTTGGTTGCCAAACACCCAAATTTTGATTATGTGACTATGGGGGGGTGCTGCAATGGTCATAAGTATGAGGACTGTTGTTGTAACTTTGAATAATTGCTAAATGAATAGTTGTAAGTTGAGGACTATTTATATTGCACCAGACACATTATTGACATAACAGGAACGTCCCACTGGACTTCTGACATAAAAAACATGCTTATTGTTTGTTTCTCATCCCATTTTCAGAGCTGCTTAATACAAGGGAAACTTTTTTATACAGAGAGAGATTCCTTTCTTTATAGGAAACTGCAGGAATTCCACACACAGTGGAATGATATGCACCCAGGACAGGCATCGTTGTGGTTTATGAACTAAACACATTAATCATCATCAGAATTCATACAGTTTCTTCCATTAGGCTGTCTGTAGAAGTAATTTAAGTTGCGGCTTTAACATCTTATTATGTTTCAAGCATGTGCATAAGGCCAATCTTTTTCTATTTTAATCCCCTCTGCTAGAATAGTGTATCAGTATTTATCAAAAAGGGAATAAATACAAATACACAAAATAACTTTTTCTATGACTTAAATGGGAATTGCTTCTGTGATACGAAGAAATCTTCACCTTTCCTTTCCACCTCTTTCAACATGGAACAATTTCAGTCAATTTAAAAGTTACGGTATGTATTTAATTTCAGGAAATAGTTCCCAAAATTGTTCAGTCATTAATTCTGTGTGTGTCTGCAACAATGTTTCCCCCATTGAGGGGTGGCTTGTTAAATAGCTTTCATTTAAAGGACAGCAACCGTGTGCTGAAAAAAAATAAAATTAACTAATAAAATGCTCATATGAAATATGCCTAATTTAATATGTATTCCTAAAATTTCATCTTTCCCCTGCTTGCCAGAGCTTGTTTTTGAGACAAAGAGAAAAACATGCTGCAATTATTGATTTAAATTTAAATTTTGATTGCAGCTTACTGTGGTATTTAATTATGCCCTAATACCAGCATTGGATCTAGATATACTAGGGCAAAAAATAACTGGCTGGCAAAAGAATACATATATTTGATCTTTATCTTTATAAATCAGGCATATATGCATTATCACTTATTTGTGTGTCAACTCTAAATGTCCATATGAAGTTCAAGAAAGCTGAACCCAAGTCTTTTGGCAACCTTTGGCGTAGACAGAATCACTTTGGACAAAAGGAAGGGCTTCAAGCTGCCATGTTCATGCCTTGCGATTTTCAAAAGCAATAAAAACATTTGTTCAAATCCTAGAGAAGAGCTTAGCCTGTTTACTCTTTATTTTAAGACTACGAAGCTGATATCTCTCCATGTGACAGTAGCATCAGATCTATTTAGAGGATTGTAAACATGAAATCATCCAGAGAGATTTATTTGATTCCTGACCTGACCTTATACGACAGTTACAGAGACTGACTTCTACAAAGACGTGACAAACTATGGGATAGCAGCATCTGAACCCCCAAGAATAAGCTACCAACCTTCTTCTGATCTACTTTGCTATCTTTTTTACTCTCAAGACTTTTGAGATTGACAATATATGCACTTCCAATTTAAATGGACAAGAACCCAGGCTAAAGAGCAGCATTCCTAAGAAAAGTCAGTTGGCCTTTTTCCAGAATTTTCCTTTTCTCTTCTTAACTTGTATAGTTAGGGTATATCCATCTATCACACAAAATCCATCACTCTCTCAACTAAGTATCACAGTAGCTTTGCAGGATCAAGCCAAAGTCTTTTTTAATCCAGCATTTTGCTTCTCATAGCAGTCAACGAGATGTCCCAACGCTCATAGGCATCAACTGGAACTATGCATCCCCAGCTAGTATTTCCTGTGCAATTAGAGTTTAGGGGTCACATAAAGTCATGACCGCCATAAATTTACCCATTACCTTGTAAAGCCACCAAAGTTAATGGCCATCACCATGTCCTGTGGTAATAAATTCTACATAGCTCCTGTGTCAAGAAGTATTTTCTTTTCTGTATTCTAGATCTTCCAGTACATTTATTTAATATTCCATGGTTTTACATTTCTAAGAGAAAGGAGGGAAACTTCCTGCTCACTTTGTGCATCTTAGGCATAATTTTGTACACCTCTTCATCTACTCTTTAGCTTTTATCCAAGTTAAAGAATTCCAAACAGTTCTATCTCCTCATATTAACGGTATTTGAGCCCTCTGATAATTTTAGTTGTTCTGTTACTGTATGCTTTTTCCCCAGATCTCAGCCTATCATCCTGTAATTTCTTATCAATTTCTGTAATGGCCTACACTATTAAACAAAATATCTGGACAGACCCACATTGGGAAAGGTTGACCCAAACAAAGCATAATGAAATCTGTCCTAATAAAATGGCTAAGATGACAAAGTTACAGAACAGCACTGTTGACAGATGCAGGAAGACAATGGGGTGGGGTTGGGATTATGAAAACTGAGCTACTGTACTTTACAAACCATAATTTATGGCTTAGTGCCAATAGGTGAACACAGCCAATTTGGCTTTGTTTATTTATTAGACCTTGGCTAAACAAACTGTGAGTTTGTGTGATGTATGAACCAAGCAGTATCTAAGGCAGAAATGAATCAGGCAGGGGTCAGAAAAGCCAACTGCCCATCTTACAGCTGACTCCTATTAATGCTTTCCCTCCCCCCATTTATTTATACATGAATGCTATTAATTTCTGTGTTAAAAACTCTTAATAGTTCTAGGTTACATACAACATTAAAACATCTCCCATATCAAAATGTATTCAAACAAATTAAAATGCAAGGCATCTGGATCAGATGTCGTAAAGCTAATGGCATCCTAAGCTATAAAGCTTTCCAAGGCTTTCTAGTAACATAAGCTATTCTTGTCATGAAATCTTGTCTTGAAATTGGAGATCAACAGAGAGAAATTAATCTGTGAATAAGTTGTCCCTTCAGAATAATAGTTCATTAACATATGTACTGTACACACCCAGTAAAATATGTCTGCTAGTCTGAAAAGGGATGAAAAAAGGTATAAGCTAGTTTTAAAAAGTGCTTTGGTATTTTGATCTTCTGAAATTCTAATTGGCAGAATATAGAAAAGTTCAGAATCGGATGTAAGGAACTTCTGTAAAAACATCTCCCTTTTTTTACTACCTCGTAATCCCTTAATTTGGGGTAGAATTGGAGTGATTGGATGGAGCTGAGTATTTACTGATTGGATGCCCCTCCTGGCGCCAACATGGAGTTTACAGTACCGTAGATATTTTTTCTTAGGCCCTAGGAGAGAAACATCTGCCCCTACCTAGGATTGAACTCTCAACCTCCTGAATGAGGGGCGAGTGTTCCCACCACATCACTCAAAATCTCTGTACAAACATCAAAAGGCAGGAAACAGGAACAGAAAGGATGACAGCAGTCATTAGTGATATCAAAGCAATGTTGATTTACAAAAAGAATCAGTATAAAAATGGTAAATATTTCATTTACTGTGTTGCACAGAATTCTGGTGGCTGGCTTGCTTCTAGAAAAAGCCATCTAGATCTTGCAAGCAGTTACTTGTGCAATAAGTAGTTCTTATTTATTTAGCAAAATATTTTAAAGAGGCATGCCCTTGCTATGGATGTGCATGCACACACTGTACTTGTGTGTGTGCGCGCACAGTCCCATACACACATAGGAGTTTAATTATTAGGCATCCATGCATTGGAGATTTGTGGTCCAGTCTCCAACAACAGACAAATGGACAAAGGGGGATGAAAAATAAAATGATGATTTAAGGATGATATCATTCAGGTAGATGCTTCATGGTATTACTACATACACTGCATATTAGACTTTCATCTGGAAGAACCTAAGGCTAAATGCAGGTTTCACAATTTCAACATTCGCAAACATTTTTTCTACTTTTTTCTTTTGCTCTTTCTTAAACCATCTCTTCTGATTAAACATTTTTAAAAAACATTTGACTTGAACTTGGACTCGGCACCTCTTCTGTGACCTTAAGATGTGACATTACTATAGTAAAGTTTTGGAACGAACAAAAACCATCTTCATCATCCATCTGCAGTAAGGGAAATATATTCGTATAGAGAGAATAAGATAATGGGAGTTTCCAGTATCTTTCAGAAATTAAATAATTCTGATGTTATGACATAATAGGGTCCCTCTGAAAAGGATCATAAATTATGAAGGCTGAGAATTAGACTAGAAGACCTCCAAAGTCTCTTCCAACTCTTTTATTCTCTTAAACTTGCTCTCTAAAGTCCTACTTGTGTAGGTTGGGATGCGATTTTGACTACTGACATTTTCCCCAACTCTGGAGGAAAAAAAATGAGGCCGAAAAGCAAGTTCCAAGTAGGAATGTATGAATTCAAGAAAGTTCCGAAACTACTACTTCTTGTTATGTTTTCATAAATAAAACTTGTAAATGATACCATCCCCAAACTGGATACAGTTTGATGCTATTGTAAAAAAGTCTGTTTATATGCAGATTCCTCTGGAAAGAGGCAGACTTTACACAGTCCAATCTCAAATTAGTTAGGCGTGTGTAGATAAAGAGTGTCTTGATTAAACCCAGAAATTGTTTCCTTAGAGGAAAGGCAATCCTTTTCACTAGACTGCAAGTTAACCGATTAACAAGGATACTGCCTTGTCAGGGCTGAGATCAATTCTCAGTTGGTATCTAAGTCTTTAGTATATCCAAGTAATATTCCAAGATACCTGCTATATTGTGACAGATTCTCAGTTATATTGGCTCCAAACTGTGGAATATATGTATGTATGTGATTACTGTACCATAGCTAGTTCTAATCCTTTGAAAGTAACTGTTATATTCTACTTTTTTATCTTCTGTTTTATGTATCTTTTGAAATTCAGGAATATTTCAGGTATGTATGAGCTGAAATGAACCCTAATATCTTCTGACACATACTGACATTCCACAACCTTTCTCTCTCTTTTCTCTTTCACTTTAGTGCTTCTGGGCCTTTATAATTGGTCTACAGATATGCATTAACTTAAGCCTTTAAATTCCACAGAATATATCTCAACAGTTTATTCACACATACAAAGTGGCTTAACTGAGCTATTGATTGATTGATCTAGGACAGTCTCGTCCATTTTTAGAGCTTAAGAATTATATTGATCTTTTTAAAGTTTTTATTTTATTAACTTATAATATCAAATATGAAAATATAAAAGCAAATATTAGGGAACAAAGGTAAGGGAAACAGAAAAAAAGAAATGTGGGGAAGAAGGGGAAAAGGAAAAAAAGGTATTGATTTCCGACTCTGTCTGTTGCAGTAAAATAAGGCATTAGCATCAAACCTTGACTTTTTACATTTCTATAGAAGTATGAACTAGCCCAGTGGTGGCGAACCTATGGCACGGGTGCCAGAGGCGGCACTCAGAGCCCTCTCTGTGGGCACGCGCGCCATTGCCCCAGTCCTAGGCCTTCAGCTGGGTTTTATAAAACCTTTTTGCTTTAGGCCTCTGCTGCCGTGTACAAAAAAAAAAGGTTCAATCAATCAGTCAATTCAACTTCTCGCGGGAAAAAAAAAGATCTTGCAAAATTGGAATTGATTGATTGAACTTTTTAGTCCCACCCAGTCTGCTGTTACCACCGCAGCCACGTCCACCCAATGGGCCACACCCACCCAATGGGCCACATCCATCTGGCACCTGACGATGCATAAGTGGGTTTTGGGTTGCAGTTTGGGCACTCGGTCTCTAAAAGGTTCGCCATCACTGAACTAGCCATTTCTATATCAACAAATCAATCTAATCAGTAAAACCCAAAATCAAAGTATCATTTTTTCCACCTCAAGCACAAAGTCCAGAAGTGGTTTCAAAATAGAAACAAAAGTACTTATACTGATTTTTTAAAAAAAACTCTCATTGGCTATGCTTTTGCCTAATATTAAAACCCAAATTAAAGTTACAAATCTCAACTCAGTGAACACCTTGAATTCTTTTTTTATGGCTCACTCAAGCAGGAAATCAGAATCTTCAACTTCCATGTTAAGTTATCCGCATTGCAGTATGATATAAGCAGTGATGTAACCGTAAATCATCTATATAACCCTAATTAAAATTAATCTGAGTTTGTTTGGAAAGGTAAAATAACAAACATGCTTAAATGCCAAAAGAGAAAAATACGGAATCATGCAAATCAATGACTCCCAAGTTTTAGGAAATGTAGAATGTTGTGTTCTTTGTATCCCCCCCCCTTAATCCCCTATGCATATCCTGATCACCCATTAAGGGTGATTGCCTTTCACCATTGATCGCCCATTAAGGGTGATTGCCCTTCACCATTGATCGCCCATTAAGGGTGATTGCCCTTCTCCATCTGCATACAGTTTCATGCCCGTTGCTGGTTGGCTAACTAGCAACAGGGTCT
>NW_015386262.1:1363631-1368488 GCF_001527695.2 Protobothrops mucrosquamatus | reverse complement strand
TTTCATGCCCGTTGCTGGTTGGCTAACTAGCAACAGGGTCTTGCCAGCCAATGGAATTGTGTGATTACAAGCCAGGGGAATCCCATAAAAGAGGGCTCCCCTGGCCCAGAGAGCCAGTCCGGATTTACTTTATGCCTTGCCAATAAACTGAGAGCTGACTGTCACTCGACTTGTGTCTTACTGCCTGCGCGATCTAACATAGAACATAGAAAAGAGCCAATTTGGATGACCTTGAACCAGTCATTCTATCTCAATCCTAGGAAGCAAGTAACAGCAAACCCCTTTTGAAATCTAGCCAAGAAAGTTTCAGGGACTTTGTCCAGGCAGCTGCCAGAGATCAACACTGATTTGAAGATACAGAATACATATGATTACAATCTCTCCATCACCAGCCTTCAGTTCAGAATCAGACAGTTCCTCTTGTACCTCTTCCATGCCCAAATCAAACAGAGCTGTCCAGTCAGACTCGTAAAATCCATTTCTTCTTCTCAGCAACTATTTCCCATCAGATAACTCTAGGCGTGATAGCCTCCACCCAAGCTAATTAAAGTGAATTTTATCCTCTACAATGGTGTTGAATCTGTTTATGTGATTCTGCCAATAGACAACAGTCAAACAGGTAAAGAATAGGGAATCTATGTGCAAAATCTCCAAATATTCCTCACCATCAGTTGTGTTGGCTGTGACTGCTGGGAGTTATAGTTCAACATGACCTGAAGGGTTAAGTGTTCCTTAGCTATATTCCATGTTTCAAAAAAACAACAATACCCAACTGTTTTATAAGCTCTTCAATTTAGGAGCCATTCTAATACAATGTGATGACAGCTGCAGTAGCGAACAACTCAGCAGTGTTTATTTATCCTTTTTGGAACTGTCAATAGTCTGATAAGATTTGCAGGTAAAAATTAAAAGAGGGAAGGTTTGGATGAGCCCTGCAATATGAATATGAGTGGGCCTCCATTTCCACTTCAGTTATATATGCAGAAGTCAATATCCATGTCTACTGCATATCCCTCTCCCCCTGGCCAATTGCACAAGAGATGCGGATGTGCATTTGCATGAATTGCACAAATTTCTCTGTTGGAGATCTTCTTTATTGGACTGGGATGTGGAGGATTTTCAGCACATATCTATTCCCATTGACACCTATTTACTTGCTCCATTCATTTTATACATTTACTGCTGGGGAGCTATAGAAATGGCATCTGCAGTCTGTCTCTGGCCAATGGATCAGATTTAGTAATTTGTTTCATCCGCTGGGGGACTCTTAAGAGCAGAACTGCGATAAGAACCGTTTTTCCAGAGCAAGTTAATTTAATTCTTCTTAAGATGTATCTAATTACACACACTCACGTACAGATGGGAAGAAAGCCCTTCAGTGTTTCTAAAAATCAGTTTGTTCTTTAAACAGAAATAGAAGAGGAAGACAAATATATGTTTCACTGAATAACAATATACACATTAAAAGTAGATAGATTGCCAGAAGGGTGAGGAAAAAATAAGAAAGAAGGGATCTGACATCTGATGATAATCATCGTCAAACAGACTGTGATTCCAGACTAGAATGATGGAAACAAAATTTAAAATGCTTAATATTCATAGTAATTTATCATCTGCAAGTTCAAAAATGAAGCCCCACCTTCAGCTCCTGGGGACAGTCCTTTACTATTTGCTCACAGCGAGGCAATGCCTGAGATATTTCCTGTCAAAATGCATACACGTACAATTGCCAGCTTCCAGAAGATGGCATCTTAATGCACAACTTGCCTGCCACAGATCCTGCAGGGTGAAATACTTCCTGCACAAAAGAGAAAAAGGTCTGCCTTCTTAACTTAACTCTCCTATTAACAGAGGGGGCGGCAAAGGCCAACAAGATGCAGAGGAAAGGAAGAAGAGAACTTGACAGCGTTCTTGCTCCTTGCCTTTTATTTTTCTACTGCTGTCTGTGTGTAGAGCACAAATCGACTGTGATATTTTCGCACTTCATGGAGGATCTATATTTAAAACCTGTCTCAAGGCCAGCCCAAATGACTGTGCTGTCTGAGGCAAAGAAACAAGATGGCTTCCCTGCCCAGTCTTTCTGTATACAAAAGCCAAAGGGTTTGGCAATGTCACACTTCTTCAGCACTGACAGAGAGCTCTCCTCCAGACTCATTTTTAGAGGATCCAGAGGCCAGATGACACACAACTGTCTGCATCACTCAGCATTTGTCACCTGAGGCAACTGCCTCATTCTACTTAGCAGAACTGTTCCATTTCCACAAAGTTCACTAAGATATGTCAATAACTCCACATTTCTGATAAGCTGGACTCTAACTTACAAAATCTGTTAGAATACAAGTTTGAATCTTTCTCTACAGCTAGTTCTTAATCTTTGATAACAATCCTTTGCTGTTTAAATTTATTTCATGCTTCTTTAAAGCAGAGGTTCCTTAGGCTGAATCCAACCTCTCGTCTCCTCTATTGGTTGAGTGACATCAGGAACAGATTATCACAGTGATGTCATTCTATCTGTACTATTCTGTCTTCTGACATCATCTTCCAAGTCCTGAACATGTCAGGTGGTGAGGCAATGTTATCTATCTTATCCTGTATAATTGGCTTTCAGAACAGAATTGACTCCAACTGAAAGGCCACATGATGCTCTCTTTCCCACATATTTTTTCTAATTAAATTATGAGAAATTTTTACCTAATTGCTTTGTACATTTCCCAGGAATAAAGCACACATTAAGATTTAATAAGACTCTGCTCCACTCACCACAGAGCAGCTATCCAAGAAGATTGCCTCTCTTAATGTTCTCGTCTGTTTCCTCAAGAGCCAACCAAAATGATCATTAAGAAATAAAGGCCCTTCCACGGGTATTAAATATACCTTTGTGCACCTGGTTCCTTGCAAATGATCTACAACTGTGCTACACCCAAGGAATAATAATAACAAGGATGCTAATTACCCTGTGGCTGGTCCTGCATCCAGACAAATTGTGTCATTGGTTCTTGTGGGAGGAGGATCCAACTGTGTCATTTGAAAGAAAGGAGCCACTATCAAAGGTTGGTGCTGGTGTCAGCAGCTTCCCAATTAGCTCAAATGCTCCTGTTGTTGAGTTCTATTTGAACTGGTTCCCTGTGGCCTCCATTCCTGCTCTGCATCATATGTACATGTTGCACTCTGATTCTTCCTGTCCTTAGGGCCTGAGCTAAACATGATACATAACTTGGCAGGAACACTTGGGCTTTTAAAAGAGTTCTTAGCCAAATATGTTTTGTGTATGAAGAGACCTATTGTATCAGGAATCTTGAAGAGTGATGTTTCTGGAAAAATCAAGGGATTTGGGAAGTTCTATAAAGCCTGGGCACCTAAATAGTGTACTTGCTGCCATAGATAGCAATCTGTCAGATAAACTATAAGAGAAGGCACCTTCTTATAGGTTGCACATTTGTTAGGCACCCAAGATGGAAAGCTTTGAGACAAGAGTCACAGTGGTAGAATTCTTCCCTGTTTAATAACAGTTGAATCCAAGCTTGAAATGTTTGCTCTCCTAGCACTTAGTTAAAATGGTCATGACAAAAAGAGAATTTAGCCAACTGCAACCAGGGATGTTATCTGCCTGAACCACACAATAACACCAGTAAAGCAAAATATTAAAAACTGAGAATGGTAAAAAATTCTGAACAGCTGATTCTGGACTACAGGAATTAGCAATATAATCATCCCTTGGAAAGTTATCCCGTTCAAAGGATTAGTCGACCACTTTTCTGCCAGACTCAGAACACCTCTCAGAGCGTCCCTTGTTGATTCCAGCATTTTTAAATGGGACAAATGCCATTATTATGAAAGCTAAGCCACAATGCCAGACTTGGAAGACTCCAAGCTAAAAAAAAAGCAGCCGTCGTCGCCTCAGGTTCTGCAGACCTTCTCAGCAGCCTGAGGAGAAATGCAGATGACACAGATCCGTTTCCTTCCATCCATGACACAGATCCGTTTCCTCCCATCCATCCTTCTCCACTGGACTGTGTGTAGATGGGGAAGGCCAGCGAGAAACACGTGATTGGGTGAGGTGGAAGCTGATTCTTCTCTCACTTCTCAACAGGAAAAATATTCTTTGGCTTCCATAAAGCAAACTAAGCCAAGAGTTGCGCAGAACACTGCAAATGTGCAAGTTCATCAAGAACTTGAAGTGGTTTGCACCTTTCCCAGCTTCCAAGCCAGCACGATTGTAGGTGTGATAATAATTGTTCTTGTTGCTATTAGCTTGTTTGTGTCAGCTGGACCAACAACAATCTTTTCTCTAAAGGAGAGACTTGAGATTAAAAAACAAATTGTTTGTTTATTTATTTTCCACACTTTTGAACTGCTCATCTCCCTCCGAGGGAGAAACTTGAAAGCTAAGAGCACGGTGGAAGTGGTGTAAACGCAATAGTGGGGCTCGGAGGATGGTCTCTGAGCTGTGCGGCTGATCGGCCAGGAACAAGAAGAGACTTTTGAACCTCAAGGCAAACTTATCACCCGGGCCACAAAAATACGAATGGCCACTAGATGGCAAAAAGGGGATGTTTGTCTTGTCGCCTCTCACAGGAAGGAGAACGAGAATAAAAAGACCGGCCAGCAGCGACTGCAGGGGAAATCTCCGAAGGGTCCACTTGCAGCCCACGGGCAGGGCAACGGCTCTCTTTGCCTTGCTCGCTCCGTCGCTTTTTATGACCTCGGTAGCCCTCATCACTACTATCTTCGGGCTGCAAAAATCTCAGTGACCGCCAGAGTGGGTAGCAGAGAGACACAGAAAACCTCGTCTCTCTGCTGACCTTGAGCGATCCTCCAAATATTTGCAGCAGGTAGCTTTAGCCCCGCGCGACCCGG
>NW_015386262.1:1286893-1363347 GCF_001527695.2 Protobothrops mucrosquamatus | reverse complement strand
GCAACGGCTCTCTTTGCCTTGCTCGCTCCGTCGCTTTTTATGACCTCGGTAGCCCTCATCACTACTATCTTCGGGCTGCAAAAATCTCAGTGACCGCCAGAGTGGGTAGCAGAGAGACACAGAAAACCTCGTCTCTCTGCTGACCTTGAGCGATCCTCCAAATATTTGCAGCAGGTAGCTTTAGCCCCGCGCGACCCGGTTTTTTTTTTTTTTTTTTTTTTTTTTGAAGCCTTACGCCAGGGCAAGGCATGGGCACCAAAGATCCCCAGGCGGCCTCCTTCGCTCTATCCTGCGGTGGGCTCTCTTCGCAGGCAGAGTCTCCCCCCCCCCGTGTGTGTGTGTGTGTGTGTGTTTGTTTGTTGGGGATGTGGGGAGTGGAGAGTGTGTTGGAGCGTGGCCAGGAGAAGCGCGTTGCAGCGATGATTCACGCGCTTCCCTGGGAAGAAGACGCTCCGCTTCCGCTATTCCCATTCCCGTTCCTCTCCCCCCTCCGTGAACTTGCTCCAGCGTTTGCCTTCTGCAGGCAGATAACGGGGGGGGGGGAGCTCAGGGCGGCTCGGAAATGGAAGATCGGAGCAAGCATTGATCAGCAAGAAAAGGGATTTATCTCTTCCTCGCTTTCCCTCAGCCACCCTGATTTAATTCCCGGGTAATAAATGGCCTTTCACCCTCCTCCGCCCCTCCCCTCGTTGGTCAGCTGTATTTATTTATTAGTTCAGTTGTGAAGCAATATTACCGCCAACTCCAACCCCTTCGATGCCCATTTCGTTGCTAAATCTATAATATGCTGGAGCTGCCTCCCCTACCTGCAAAAATCTGTGCCATGCACAGCCAGCAGATTGGGAGAATCCCCAGCTGGGGACAGCCTATCAAAGCAAAAGGATAAGTCAGTTAGTAAATCTAAGAAGGCGGTGTTTATGGCATCCTGTTTGTTGTGGAATTGCAGTAATGACCCTGCCTGAAGTCTGTGTGCATTCTTGAAGGTACTCCTAGTGAAGGAGAGAACCATGCCCAGGAGGCTGATTAACAAAATGGAATAAGCAGTGTCTTGGCTTTCAGGGCCACGTAAATTGCCTTACTCCTTTTTACAATTGTAGGCTCAGGGCTATTGCTCATAGCCAGGTTGAAGTGCTGTCTCCCAATCCGTCCCCCCCCTCCATTTTCTGGTCAGTCATGTCTAATTCTCTGAGACTACCTGGACAAGTCCCCACAATTTTCATGGCACGTTTTCATGGCTCCACACCCATTTGCACTGCTCAGGTGATCCTGACACAGATAAACCTCCAGGTGGCCTCAACAACTCTCTAAAAAAATGGAAATGACCAGCTGCCTGCAAGGAGTATAAATCTTTCCATTCCCCACTATCCAGTCAGAGATGAAGAGGCTTCTTGAACAAGAAGTGAAACGTCTTCAAAGAAAAACAAAAAAGTCCAGTTGCCTCCTGAAAAAGCACCTTTGGGATAACTATGACTTGGATGATTGAGAATCTCCATAGACATTTTTCATGGCAAGGTTTTTTTCAGAAGTAATTTGCCATTGCCTCATTCCCCGGGCCATGAGAAAGTGACTGGCCCAAGGTCACCTAGCTGGCTTTGTGCTTTAGGCGGGACTAGAACTCATGGTCTCCTGGTTTCTAGCCCGATGCCTTATCCACTACACCAACTGAGTCTCACGAATCCTTTAGTTGGCAAAAAAAACTATATCAACACAAAAATGCTCTTTCCACTGGTGACCCCTATCTTGCTATAGGCATAATGCTGGCTTGTATCTCTTATCCCTGCCATTGCTAGTCAGCTACTGTTCAAGACCTTAATCTTTCTTTGAAAATACCTGATTCTGGGCTGCAAAAATCCACATGTCTGTTAGAAGTCAGCAAAGCATTACAGTGTTCTGGATCTCTTCAGTGCCATCTAAGCCCAAATCTGGAGCTAAATTTCATGTTGTTTTGGAGGGTTTCCCCCCCCCCCTACCTAAATCTCTTTATTGGAGATCAGTCAATGGTAAAACAATTTGTCTCTTCCCTGAAGGAGTCTCCACAGGGTACTGTAAAAAAAGTCAAGAGGTGGTGCAGTAATGCAATCAAAACTTTTTATTGCACCTGCAACAAATAAAAACCAGGCACAGATTCTACTACACCATTACAGCAATCATCTTGACTTTTCTGTCCTGAGGATACCTCTGCTTTCCTGGTAGTCTTATCACTCAGGAAAAAAAGAGAGGCGGGTACTTCTGCCCACTTCAGATTGAAGTCCCACCACTGTAGCTCCTGCCTCGCTATTATGCCTAAAGAAAAACAGTCTCTTGTAGGAAAGAAGAAAAAAACTGCCCACTCCTTTGTTGTTGTTAGTTGTGAAGTTGTGTCCGGCCCATCACGACCCCATGGACAACGTTCCTCCAGGCCTTCCTGTCCTCTACCATCTTCTGGAGTCCATTTAAGCTCACGCCTACTGCTTCAGTGACTCCATCCAGTCGCCTCATTCTCTGTCGTCCCCTTCTTCTATTGTCCTCAATCTTTCCCAGCATCAGGCTCTTCTCCAGTGAGTCCTTCCTTCTCATTAGGTGGCCAAAGTACTTGAGTTCCAACTTTAGAATCTGGCCTTCTAAAGAGCAGTCAGGATTGATCTCCTCTAGGACTGACCGGTTTGATCGCCTTGCAGTCCAGGGGACTCTCAGGAGTCTTCTCCAGCACCATAGTTCAAAGGCCTCAATTCTTTGGCGCTCAGCCTTTCTTATGGTCCAATTTTCACAGCCATACATTGCAACTGGGAAAACCATGGTCTTGACTATATGTACTTTTGTTGGCAGGGTGGTGTCTCTGCTTTTTAGTATGCTGTCTAGATTTGCCATAGCTTTCCTCCCCAGGAGCAAGCGTCTTTTAATTTCTTGGCTGCAGTCCCCATCTGCGGTGATCTTGAAGCCCACTCCTAGGGAACCATAATCCTGCCATTGCTACTGAGGATGCTGTAAAAAGTTTAGAAAGAATACAAGACAGTCATTTTTCCAGGGAATGAGCATGCTGAGAGAGCAACCAAGAAGGGTTAACAGGAGTTTCATAGTAGGGTTGAACAGGAGGAAGAGATAAGAAAGAAAGGAACAGAGAAACGGGTTTGTTTTGAGAGCTGTATGCTCAGCTGGTAGAACTATCACTTGAATAACTTCTGATTGCAAAGGATATGCCCAGAAAGTTTGCTGATTGCTTTTGAAGGGTTAGCACCTCCTACTACAAAAGCTGTGAAGGAATACAAGGCAGACAAATTTCCAGGCAGCAAGCTCACTGAGCAAGTGAATAGGAAAAAATGGCAGGAATTTGAAAGAAAAATTCAAGATGTGTGTGTGTGTGTGTGTGTATCCCTAACAAATGTTCTTTCCACTGCTACTAAACATTTAGCTAACCCGAGTGCCTAAAAAGAAACAGAAAGAGATCAAAGCTTTTCTCTTGATAGGATCCTACATATTAAAAGTGAAGACAAATGATACAATTCTCAGGTCATGACTTGCAAGGCTTGTGGCATGTTTGTGTTCCTCTTGAAAACATCCTAGTATAATAAAAACAATATTCTTACAGTAATAGACTGGGCTCAGTAAAATAAATTACAGAGGCAAGCATGATATCATCTTGTTATATACCCAGTAGCTATCAGTATATATCCACATTGGTCACCCTGTCCCATAATTGTAATCTGATATATCATTGCAGCTAAGTGGTAGTAAAATTTGACAACTAAATAATATTGAGATCTCTGTCAGCTTAGAAAGTTACTTATATAAACTTCCTACGTTTGACCAGGCAGTTTTTTTTTTTAAAAAAGCAGCTGCAATAGCCTTTGTCTCAGGTCAGGATAAAATACTTAGCATTAAAACAATCTCCCTCCTTCCGTCCCTCCCTCCCTCCCCCCCTCTCTCTCTCTCACACACACAGACACACACAAACATTCAATAGATTCATTTCACCTGAACTGCATGGGTATAACCCCTGTCATAATGGAGTTTTGCTGAATTTGCAGTCCGAAATAGCTGAGGGAGAAATTAAAATGAGCTCTAGAGAAAGCCCATTGTTAATTACAAGAGGTAAGACAAGAGACGTATTGTCTGCTCATCTGCAGGGATGAGCCTTTGAATTTCTCTCAGTGGTCAGTTGATCTTTAAAGTTTGGCTCAGCTTATTTTAAAGATCAGTACTGCTGATCCAGTGTCTAATTATAATTGGCCTTATCCATCCTGATACTAGCAAATACTCAAATGCAAAGCCACAAGCACACAGTCTGTCCACCATTTTGATCCGCAATTGTCCTATGTGATAAGTGAAAGCAGTCTCATAAGAGCTAGACTGAGCTTTTGCTAAGTGAATAGAGTAGATTGCCAAACACTTAACTCCTGTCTACCAACTACAAGCTTTGGTACTACAGGTATTTATGATGGACTAGTTCTGAAGTTATGAAAGCTGGACCCCTTTGCGTATCAGGTACTCGACAGCTGGCATGCATTTATGACCATATGCAGCATCCTATGGTCACGTGACAGTGTTTTATGACGGTTTTACTGAAAACTCGCATTTACTTTTGGTTTTTGGCAAAACTGACTCATAGTGAACCATTGGTTCACTTAATGACCTTGGCAGTTATTTAATAGCCATGCAATAAGTCATAAAATTGGGTCATCACACATGGGTAACCTGATTTACAATTGTCACGACTTATGACTGTGATGGGCAGGCTCCAATACAATTGTAAGTTGAAGACTACCTGTATTATAAAATATCACAATGTTCGTTTTCCTGTGGCTTATTACCAATGACTCCTCCTTAGACTATTAAAGCAAAACTCCTCCTGAGACTGATTTGTTCAATAAGAGGATCATGTCAGAACCTACATAGGTCCATAGCCATCCAGGTTTATAATTTTTCTCATTTCTTTTTTCTAAAATGATGCTAGAATAACAGCTGTTTTAGCAAGTCTGTAAAAGCTCTTGCATTTTGGGGGGGATTTGTTATTGTTTCTTCTTTCTGACCCTTTTTAAAAATTACGTTAACATTTCACTTATTTTATGAACTTAACTTTTCAGTCGGTAACTTTAAGCTTGTGGCACTACGGGTACGAAAAAGAGACACCAAACCAATCCTGGAACAACTGAAGATAAATGACCTCTTCACCTCAGGCCCTTAAATGGAAAATTTCATCTCTTAGAACTCTGGAATTCTGTAAATTCTGTAAATTTTTGGAACGCTGGTCCAGAAATTAGATGATATGCCAACTTCTCCAGTTGCCTTTTGAAAAACACTCTTGGGACAACCATGACCCGGATGACTGAGAATCTCCATAGACAACTTCTCTCCTTGCCAATCAAGATAATGGATTCCTATAGAGCGAAAACGTCCAGGAAAACACTGCTTCTGATAAGTATACTTGTTCACTTGGAAGATGTCATTTGTATTTGTGCCTCTAATGATGTTCCAGTTGATGTGTAAAATTACCTTCTAACAGGAAAACTCTCCTCTGGCTTTTTAACCACTCAGACTCTACTAGCCTTCTCTGATGAATCAACAACTATTTCTATACAAACCGACAATCTGAAGACATTTGACACCCATATAAGATCCTGCCTAGAGATGCAGAAAGCGTATCATCCTCGGCAAGCTCCTTATTACTAATAAGCAACTTGAGAGGTGGGGGGGGGGAGTTGCAAATAACAATGCTTGAAGAAAAAAAAAACCAAACAGAATTAGAGCAGTGTCTGTCATACTTCAGTTCATCACAGAAGACAGAGATTGATTAGACCAAACAAAAGAAATGCTACCCCAGAAGCTGACAGAGGAAGTAATTTTCCAAGAAAGACAATCAACAAAAAACCAAGTTCAGTGGATAAGAACAACACAAACAAGAACTAGTGCTGGAATTCACTAGTAGCTTTCAGGCCTTTGCAAAAGAAAATGATCTTCAGGGCAGAAATAACAAAAGATTACATTACCCAAAAGATAAGAGACTGGAGCCTTGAAGAGCAGAGGACATAGGACTGCCACTTACAATAATTGTAATAGTTGAGTGCTCTGTATTAACTATAATGTACCTGCTGGACTCAGAACATGTAAAGTCTGCTGACTGAGAAGAGCATGGATCAGGAATATATCAAAGCAGCTGTAGAGATCCATAATGTTTATTCTCATCACATATTAGAGACAGATGATACCAACAAAAGCAGCTATAACCACTGTGCCTGGGACTTCAAAACCCTAAAAAGGAAGTTAAAGCACCTGAGGGTTCAGGAGAGATAATTGGAGAATGAAAGAAAGATACTGGAAGTGAATGATTGGCTATAAAAGCTGTGTCAATGGAAAAGGTTTGATTTCCTGGGGCAAAGTCCGTTTTATCTGCCTGATGGGCTGCTGACACTACGTGGATACAAAGAGTATTAAGCTTAATTAGGAGGACTTTACTAGGACTAGCAGAACTGAAAAAATCCCTCATGGTCATTAGATGGCAGCAAAGAGATACAGGAAGAATCTAGATTTTTGCAGCCTGTATTTTAGCTCTTGTTAAACCGAATCTTATAGATTAAAGATATAATCCTCCAGCTTTAATAATGATTTTTGTACTAAAAAAGTAAATGTAAGAGCAACCAAACTGGTCTTTACTAAACCACTCAAAGAAAAAGAAATCAGGAAATTTGACACAAATCATAGCATTTGCTGCGATTGTTATTATGCTAAGTAATAATAATAATAAAGTTGGAAGGTACCTTGGAGGTCATCTAATCCAACCCCCTGCTCAGGCAAGAAACCCTATACCATTTCAGACAAATGTCTGTCCAGTCTCTTCTTAAAAACTTCCAGTGTTGGAGCATTCACAAATATATGGAAACATAACCAACTGGGCTGGAACATTTAGTGCAGGAAGTCTAATATGCTTGAATCAGAATAACAGACTAGTGGGGTATTTCCCATGATTAGAAAATAACAATTCAAGGATACAATTTGTTCAAAAGGAGCAAAGAATTTTATGTGTTGTTTAGGGAGTCTCTTCCTTGTTCAAAAGGAAAAGAAGCAAGAGGAAAGGAAGAATAGTACCACTGTATGTTAAAATTATCCATGCTTGTTGAGAAATCCAAGTGAATGAACATGAAGAAAACATCTGGGTTAAATTGAGCAAAGAAAGAAAAGAAAATACTAATGTTGGAATCCACTGTTCAACAAAAGGAAAAATGTGGTGGATGTTTTCTAAAAGCATGTGGATATTCTTTCAACAACAACAACAACAACAACAACAACAACAACAACAACAACAATAATAATAATAATAATAATAATAATAATAATAATAATAATAATAATAATAAAAAGTTGGAAGGGACCTTGGAGGTCATCGAGTCCAACCCCCTGCTCAGGCAGGAAACCCTACACCACTTCGGACAGATAGCTGTCCAGTCTCCTCTTAAAAACCTCCAGTGTTGGAGCATTCACCGCTTCTGGAGGCAGGTTGTTCCATTGGTTAATTGTTCTAACTGTCAGGAAGTTTCTCCTTAGTTCTAGGTTGCTTCTCTCCTTGATTAGTTTCCATCCGTTGCTTCTTGTCCTGCCCTCAGGCGCTTTGGAGAATAGCTTGACTCCCTCTTCTTTGTGGCAGCCCCTGAGATATTGGAACACTGCTATCATGTCCCCCCTCGTCCTTCTCTTCGTTAAACTAGACATACCCAATTCCAGCAACCATTCCTCATATGTTTTAGCCTCCAGTCCCCTAATCATCTTTGTTGCTCTTCTCTGTACTCTTTCTAGAGTCTCAGCATCTTTTTTACATTGTGGTGATCAAAACTGGATGCAGTATTCCAAGTGTGGCCTTACCAAGGCATTGTAAAGTGGTATTAATACTTCACGTGATCTTGATTCTATCCCTCTGTTAATGCAGCCCAGCACTTTGTTGGCTTTTTTGGCAGCTGCAGCAGACTGCTGGCTCATATTTAAGTGATTGTCCACTAGGACTCCTACTATTGAGCAAGGTACCCCTATACTATACCTGTACATTTGGTTTTTCTTGCCTAAATGTAGAACCTTACTTTTTTCACCATTGAATTTCATTTTGTTAGATAGTGCCCAGTATTCAAGTCTGTCCAGGTCCTCCTGTATCTTAAGCCTGTCTTCTGGAGTGTTGGCTATTCCTGCCAGCTTGGTGTCATCCGCAAATTTGATGAGTTCCCCATATATCCCATCGTCCAAATCGTTGATGAAGATGTTGAAGAGCACTGGGCCTAGAACAGAGCCCTGGGGCACCCACTACACACTTCCCTCCATGTAGATGCAGTTCCATTGAAGACCACAAGCTGAGTACGGCCGGTCAGCCAGCTACGAATCCATCTGGTGGTGATGCTGTCTAACCACTTTTTTCTATCTTATCGAGTAGTAGGTTGTGATCTACTTTATCAAATGCCTTACTGAAGTCCAAGTAAATTATATCCACAGCATTCCTCTGATCCACTAATTTTGTCACTTGGTCAAAGAATGCAATAAGGTTTGTCTGGCATGATCTGTTTTTGACAAACCCATACTCTCTCCAGATCCAAGTCCAGAATCTCAAACTTTATATTAAAGCAGAATATTGTTTGATGGAGAAGAGCATTCTATAAAACACAGAAAATCCTTTCACTTTGTGATGAAGTAGCTCCCTTAACAGATTATGAGAATGTTATGGACATAATATATCTTGTTTTTAACAAAGCATTTGACAAAGTATCTCATGTCATTCTAATTAACTAGTCAGGTAAACGTGAACCAGGTAGGTTAGAGAAACTGTGACAGGGGTAAAAGAAAATGGCCCGAAATTAATGGAATACAATTTAAAAATTATCATTTAGGAGAAAAGAATCAAATGAAGATTGTGCAGGTACAGTAAGTGACTGACAAAGTTGTGGGTTATCTTCTCTATCTTTGCAGCCTTCCCTCCTAAGATGGTGGGGAAAATATCTACTGATCAGAGCTTTGCAACAGGAATGGCACAGATTTGGCTGGGTTTTCTCTGCCCTTTCCTTCCTTTCTATGGGCAACAATTGCTGACTTGCAGATTCCTTCATGCTCCGTTCAGGAGACAGAGTGGGAGGGGGGAATGTTACCTCCCTGATTCCTACTGTTTTGCTCTTTCAGCATTGTATTAAATCTGTAAAGATCATCAAGTTAAACAACTTACAGTCTGGCCAGTGCTATTCCCCAAGTCTGAGATCCATTGGCAGAGCACTGCTCCAGCTAAGTCTTTAGCAGCTTTTATTTATTTGTTAATTGCATTGATATCCCATTGCAATCATAAATAAACTCTTGGCAACTCACAAAATGAAACAATGAATGCATAGTAATTGAAACTACAAAAAACGTACAACCCAAAACAATATCTGGTGTCGATTTCCAAATGCCCTCCAGAAAAGCTCTGCTTTCAAGGTATCTCATAATGGAGTGTTTGAACTTGAAATACGCATGAAGCATATGGTTTTGTAATTGTATATTGGAAATAAAAGGAAGATAAATGGAGAGAATAAAGTCTCCCCTTTAAATCCTTGTGCTTTGTCCATGAAAATAATAGTATGTCTCTTTCAAATGAATGGCCTGAGAAGACCTGAACAGGATTGAACTTGATGGATGGCCTGGGACATAAAAATAGACTTTTTAACTGTTGTTGACTGCTGAAATATCCATGCCATTGCTTTCAAAATATGGCAACAACCATTAGAGAATGGTGAGAGGAAGAAATAACTAGAAGCTGTTTAGAAATTGTGAGGAACCATGGGAGAGGCATAAATGGCATACAGACAGAAATGGACAATAAACATAGCTGTGATTACATGCCCTGTTGGTCAATTTGGCATCCCATGTTATAGAATGTAGATGATGACAGATGTTAAGTTGGGTGGTTTTGGCTTAGGAATGGAAACATTAATTGTGGTACAGAAAGGTATGACTTAAGCCTGTCACTTGAGGTAGAGTTAAAAAGCAATATCACAGGGCCACCACAGAAAGAAAAAGGTTGCCACAGATATTTGCATTTTGGTGAGGTCCTGTGGTTAGACACAAGTGGGGAAAGGCAGTTGGGAATAGCAAGTATTAAGAATAGCTGGAATTGTACTTGATCAGAAGCTGAATATCAGTCAGCAATATAAGAGAGCTGATAAAAAGACAAATGCAATTTTAGCCTGCAACAATAGAAGTACAGTCTGTTGTATTCTACATCCTAAGTATTATATCCAGTGTTTGACACCCCACTTAAGAAAAATCCATAGAAACTGGAAAAGTTGTAAAGAATGTATTGGGGTGCAAATGAAAGCATTGTGATACCTTTAATAAACAACATAAAGGGATTAGTAAATGTCCCATGCCTTTTGGCCAAGCCAGAAAAGAATACATCTTTTCAGCTTAAATGGTTCCCAAAATTTATTCTCTGTGCTTGCTGAGATCACTATGTTATGTCCAGAAAAGCTCCAAGGAATATGTCATAATTCCATAGAACATATTTTAGTCTTGTAGACATCTGATCTGGCACACTGTGGCTCTCTCCAACATCTCACATGATCCGTTTGATTGGATCAATATTGAGGCAGACTACTGATAATCCTATATTGCTGTGCAGGATGAATTTGGGGGAAGAGAATTCTCAGGGCTACAGTTTAATATTTCTTACTCCAGTACATTCCTAATCATATAGTGCAAAAAACCCATACTAATTTTAAGGTGAATATCAGCAAATAAGTTGCCTATAAAATTTAACATCTATTCCTGATTCCTGATTCCAAAAGGGAGACTGTGGTTTATGATGTCATGAGTTAAACTCCACCCTTTCACACTTGCTGTGCAATGTTATTTGCAAGTACGGTGTGTAAGGAATGGAGTTTGTGTTGAAATTGTGCATGCTCTTTTGCTACTTGCTCTTCCAGTGGATGCCGATTATTTAAAATAAAAGCTTCCCTGGTATTGAGATGAATCCAGTACAGTTACGTTGCGGTTGTTTACTTCTTTCTTTTTCATTTTACAATTTAATTGTCACTTAAGAAAAGGATTTAGTTTCATCTTTTGCAATGTTTGTTCTCATTACTGAGCACAGAGAATTCTTTTGTGTTTGTGTCCTTGGAAACATTTTTTTTCCTTTGAAGCGCAGCAATACCTGAGCTCAATCTTCTGTATCTAAGCTCAAGTGCTAAGCATGATACAATCAAGGAACCCAAAATGAACCCAGCATTGTTGGCAGGAAAGGAAGAGTCGGAAATGCTAAAAAGAGCACTACAGTCAGATGTACTTATTAATCCTCTAAGCTAATTTAGAGAGAGAGGGGAAAAAAGGATGCAAAGGAAAATATTACATTTTCTCCAGACTTATTTTTACTGATCCCTAAGTTCTAAGTTTATCCATCTAAACTAGATTTTTTGGAGGGGTTATACAGGTAGTCCTCGACTTATGACCACAATTGAACCCAAAATTTCTGTTGCTAAGTGAGACTTTTGTTAAGTAAGTTTTGGCCCATTTTACGACCTTTCTTGCCACAGTTGTTAAGTGAATCACTGCAGTTGTTACGTTAGTAACATGGTTGTTAAGTGAATCTGGCTTCCCCAATGACTTTGCTTATCACAAAAGGTGATCACATGACCCCAGGATACTACAACCATCATAAATATGAGCCAGTTGCCAAGCATCTGAATTTTGATCACATGACCATGGAGATGCCACAATGGTCGTAAGTGTGAAAAACGGTCATAACTCACTTTTTTTCAGTGCTGTTATAACTTTGAAAGGTCACTAAATGAATTATTGTAAGTTGAGGACTACCTGAACTTGGTCAGAGTCACAATATTACCAGAATGGTGAAAAAAATCAGAAACATTTAACTGGTTAAAATATTTGTCCATCTGTTTCATTATATTTTTATAATGGATAGATAAACTAATTCTAATTCACCTTCACATCCTTCTAAACCAGGGCTGTCCAATCTTGCTAACTTTAAGACTTGGGGACTTCAACTTCAACTCCCAGAACTCCCCAGCCAGTCAGCCATATTGCCTTCATACCCAGCCTGCAGCCAAAAAACAAAATAAAAAAAAACCTTAAAGTCATCTTTAACTGTAAAGTTTTCCCTCTTCTCCTGATCCCATAATCACCATGGACATGAACTTACACTCCTTATTGCCTTTCTGTTTGCTCTGTGGAACTGGCCACTTTAGGCTATTGCAGACACACCTTTAGCTGCTGGGATCTTCCCTCTGTTTCCCTGTTAGCTTGGGACACAGAAGAGACCAGACATCTGGTTTCCACACAATTCCAAGACTCTAGAAAGAGTGCCTAGAACAGTAACAAAGATGATTAGAAACTGGAGGATAAAACATACAATGAACAGTTGCAGGAACTGGGTATGTCTAGTCTAATGATGAGATGGAATAGGAATGACATAATAGCAGTCTTCCACTATTTGTTGGGCTGACATGGGTGTGTATGTCAACCTCTTCTCCAAAGCACCTGAGGGCAAAACAAGAAATAACCAATGAAGCTTAACAAAGAGATCCAGCAAAGAATTAAGCAGAGATTTCCTGTCAGTGAGAACAGCTAAATATTGGACCAGCTTACTTCCAGAAATTGTGGATGCTCCACCTTTGGAATTTTTTAAAGAAGAGACCAGACAACAATTTGTCCAGAATGGTATAGGGTCTCCTGCTTGAGTAGGGGGTTGGACTGGAAGACCTCCAAGGTCCCTTCTAAGTCTGTTATTCGGTAACTTCTGTAACAATCAACTACTTATGTAATGCAAACGAACAAATACCTTTATTATGGTCGCTGACAAGAAGTTGTGGGAAGGAAAGTCCTACTGCCATTGAGTCTTCCCGTTGTCTGTCAGGGTAAAAGGTTAAAAATCACAATCAGGACCTTGAACCAAAGGTGAGAAATTGCAATTAGAAAGGGCAAAGATTAAAATGCAGCAGGAGGTTTTGGTCTATCTGGGTGAATATTCTTTCTAGGTTGAGCTTAGCTGGAGATCCCCCCTAAATTAAATAAGGAAAGATCCTTCCCCAGAAGAGATTGACCCTTCCAACACCAATGCTAAATAAATAGAAACCACAATTCAGCAGAGTGCCTGACTACAGAGCGCTCTTTCTTGGAATGCCAGCTAAATACACTTTTTAAAAAATTCCCAAAGTGCTCACTTTTGTACAATTTTGAGGAACAAAAGCTAAAGCACTTTGAAGGAGGACTTGGCGCAGCTGCCTCTAATAGCTGATTCTATACATTGTGTTTTCAGAAATAAACTTCACCTTTGGTTCAAGCAGTGGCCTGTGTTTTTTATTCCCGGCTCAGAAACAACCCTGGAGAGATTTCTTTCTAAAATGTTTACCCACTTTTATAATTTATAGAGCTTGGGTGATGATGATGTTATCCAGGGCTTTTTTTCTCATAGAACGCCCAGAACGGAGTTCCAGCACCTTTTTTGGATGGAACCTTGTAGGGTAGGCAAGGCGGGTTGTATGATGTGTGTGAGTTCCAGCACCTTTTTTTTTTTTTTTTAAGAAAAAAAGCACTGATGTTATCCATTCAGTCGTGTTCTACTCTTGGCGATTCTATGGATCAGGTCTCTCCACATCTTCTGATTTTGCACTTACAGAGTTTGGATAAAGAAACATAAATAAATTCTAAACAAATTGGTATACATAATTTGGAACAAGCTCAATTTCTTGATTGTACAAGAAGTAGAATTGTAACATATTTTAATATCCTAAAGCTGAAACGCTAAATAACTTTCTAAATAAAATGCTAAATACTGAATTTCAAAGCTACTAAGTGAATGGGATACTGTATTAGTGTACTGAACTACTTAATGGTAAAATATTGGTTTAATCTACTAAAATCTTAAAATACCTTAGTTATGGCCCCATTAGTCTATTAACCAATCATTTCATTACATATCAATTACAGGATTTAAATCCCATATAATCAACATAATATACTAAATCCATTCACCCTTATCTCATTAAGTGTTAGCTCCTCCATAGAACAGTAAGATATTCCGTATGCTGCTTGACACAGGCTATGCAAATACAGTATGAGCTTTTTATTTGCAAGTAAGTATTTTACATAAGTTTTCTCTGGAGCTTTCAAATGTTTTTTTCCTGGGTGTATTTCTACCCAGGCAACAACAACAACAAAGGACACAGCCCAGTGCTTCTAACTCATCCTTCCCACAAAGGCAGTCTTTTACTATGTAAAGTATTTTATATTTTATCTTCAGAGATTGCTGAAGTGAGAGTTGCAGGCATGAGTCCAGGCTGAAGAGGAGAGTTCCCGTCCATTTCACACTGTTCTTCTTTCTCATGCCTGGTTATTTTCAGACATGGGTTTAATGCTCTTTCAAAAGTGTATTAGACTTGTATTCTGAAATAACCTGACAGACGGGCTTGTGGCCTGTAACTCAGTCAACTTCCCCATCAACAAGTGATATGCAGTAGAAGAAGAAACAAGGAATCCACCATTCTGTTTCTTAGCCTGCCCTGATTAAGAGCAACATCACTTGCTGGCTTTGAGACAAACTAAGGCTAAGCAATAAAAACAACACAATTTGGATTGGAGGCTGAAGCATGTGTATGAAAGTGATGGAGAGCTTTCCTGATAGATGGAATCTAATCTGAGGGAGAATTAGTGAAGCAAATTTTATAACTCAAACAGAAAAGAGATTTATTTATAGGAAATGCATTACAATGATAAGAAAAATCCATCACTAGCTGTTTGCATCTTACCAGGAAGATGTGCTCTGGGCATACGTACCTAAGAAGAAATGGCAAAAGGAGGTGACCTCTGATTAGCAATCTTTTAGCCAAAGAGTAGATAGGTCAATAAAGATAAAGTGAATTATTAATTCTGTTTTTTTTACTCCACTTTCCCCTGTGATCAGTTAGTCATAAAGTGCTAAGGATACCAATGGATCAAAACCTTCAGCATATTTTTCTGGAATTAAGAAGGGGAGGATCAGATAGCAACCAGGCCTCACGGTAGAGTCCTATCTTTGCCTGGTTGAGGGCAGCCAGACTTGGCAGGCAAAAATTGGGTAACCAAATAGATGGCAGCAAAAAGTAATGGAAAATTATTTACTGCCCCCTAGGTAATGGTCTTGATTTCTGCAGCCAAGATCTGGGATCTGGGCAGCAGCAAAATCACCTCAAATCTTTAAAACGCAGAGGCCTTTGTTGTTCTTAAAAAGATAAAAACAGACTAGTCTTTTATGTTGGTAAATTGTCATGTGGTGACTTGTGATGAGGAAAGGTGGCACTGAGTTCCTTGGATTTGAAAATGACCACATGCATGTCTCATTGGCTATGCTGTGGACAGCTTTGCAGGGCAAGCTGATCATTACCGGGGTGTGTGTGTGTGTGTCAAATGTCACTGCTGACTTTACTGCGGTGGCCTTGATGGCTTGTTCTCTTTGGCAGTGGGAAGCCCCTTGGCACCATCAGGCTCTGATGAGTCTTCAAGGAGTTGGCATGTTTGCAGAGCTATTTGCTGCTGACTCATGTGCAGAAATGGACTGTCAGCAGCTGCCAGAAAATTGTTTTCCAGACCAATTTTCTCTCTGCATGTTGCTTATAAAATTTTACCTTTTAAGGATGAGAAAGAAAGCCCCCCCCCACCTTCTCTCTCTGTTTAAAAGCCTGACAAGCAGGAAAGGGCAAGCAAGAAGGAAAGCGTTTTCAAAAACAATCCACAGCAGCCTAATTGCATTTCCAGCATGAGAACTATAAATATCCAGACTTCAGAGGCAAGCTTCTGTCTGTGTAGCCTCCTGACACATGTTGCATGCTCACATCGATGGACTTTTGCCCATTGAACCAGTACATTATTTGATGGTGGTATCTGGGGTGTATGATTATGTGTGATTATGTAGTGATTTCTGTGTAAATTACAATCACTGTTGCTCATTCAGGTCCAAGTTAGTATGAACCTGTTACCCAGGATTTCAAAATTATTATTACTTGCTACATTAATACTTAATACATAGCATACGAGAGCATCACCGTTTATTTTTTTTTACCATTGTTTAATGCAAGAACTTCGCTTCTCTGGGTATTATACTCTCTTGTTTTGATGGGCTGGCTGTTATTAATCAGCTTTTCCAAGGTCATTGCTCTAGATTACTGAGGGTCCCTGCTCTGGAGTATGCATCGCTTTCTTTTATTATTTTGATGGCTTGCTTTGGTTTGCTTAACATTTTCTAACCTGATTTTGTCATGCTGACTTCCAGGATGATAAACTAGCAACCCACTTTGGTGCCCACCAAAGTCATTTAAGCCCCTAAACCAATGCTTTGATCCAAAATATGCTAAGGCTAAAATCTGGATCATGCATGTGAGAAAGAAACAGAGCTAGGCAACTTTGGGTTCCAACCAGATCTTTTGGACTTAGATCTTCCATCAGGCTACAACAGATTGATCAATGCAAGAGGCTATAAGAATTACAGAACCAAACATCTGGACAGCAGCCGATTGCCCACCTCAGTGAAAATATTACTTGATCCAGATTATCCAGACAAAAAAAATCACCTTTTTTTGGTTCTTCTGTCTTGTCTGGATGAGCTCAGACTGCAAATTTGTAGCCAAGTCCTAAGATAGCTTGCCTTTCCTCTGACACATGAAAGAGAAATAGAAGTAACACGCCCAAAGTCTATAATTGTAAACTATATTTTACTCAGTTCATTCAAATGTAGACAGACTGCGATTTGTTGTGGCTAAAGGCTGTACTTAAAAAAAGAAGAAAAAAATGAAAGGGCATCCAAGGACGCAGGGAGTGTGGCCAAGATATTCAGTTCACTTTAAGGGATTAAGAAACAAAATGGCTGCTGTAACACTTGCAGAGGTTTAAGATACCCTTTCACCCCTTAGCCGCCTCCCAACATAAAAGCTTGACCCATGGTAGTGAAGAGATTGGAGAGAGAAATTATCTATTTTAATATCATTCTTGCTCTAAAAGAAAAAAAAAAACTTTAGCAGGGCTATCAAATTTGGCCTGTAAAACATTGAACAAACATTAGATGGCAACAAAGGATTAACATTTTCTATAACTCTTTGCTGCCATCTAATGATTATTTAGATTATCTAGATTATCTAGATCTGGTAACATTAACTTAATAGGTCCATTTTGCTCCTTTTCTAAATAGGCAAAAAAAGAGTATCATTTACTTCAGAGGTGCCATAAAAATATATCAGGGATAGCAATAGCAATAGCACTTAGATCTATATACCACTTCATAGTACTTTACAGCACTCTCTAAGTGGTTTACAGAGTCAGCATATTGTCCCCAACAATCTGGGTCCTCATGACCTCAGAAGAATGGAAGGCTGAGTCAATCTTGAGCCAGTCAGGATCGAGCTGCTGGCTGTGGACAGAGTTAGCCTGCAATACTGCATTCTAACCACTGTACCACCAGGCCTCTTGATAGAAGAATGTAGGAGTTAATAT
Organism: Protobothrops mucrosquamatus; assembly: GCF_001527695.2. Lineage (NCBI taxonomy): Eukaryota > Metazoa > Chordata > Lepidosauria > Squamata > Viperidae > Protobothrops > Protobothrops mucrosquamatus. The sequence goes on along the minus strand of NW_015386262.1, from coordinate 1,345,899 downwards.
AGAATCTTTTGAAAGAAGGAGTGGATTTCAGAATACTGGTTAAAAAAAAATAAAGCAAATAAAGTGGTTTTTCCTATTTTGAAGTTTATACATTCCTGCAGCCCTACGGATAAATAGACAGAATTTCAAATTACATAGCCAATATCCAAAAATGCTATATGACTTTCTGTACCATGGCAGTTATTCACAAAAAAAAAATCTGGAAGTTTCAGTTTTTCTTTGCAGTGATGATGAAAACAAAGAAAAATACTGTAGCTTTCTTAAGAACAGTTCAGAATTGTGATGTGGTTCTGTCATTATTGAATAGAAATCCCAAAAATGGGGGAGGGAGGACTGGAAAAATTATTTAGATCTTCATTTTCTTCTCTATAGGGAGTGTAGGGTCTGCTCCTCAGTATAATGTTCACTAGGTAAACTATTGTGGTTTGAAATAATTTATTTTCCTTTAGGGAAGCCACTTTACTGAGCAATCTCTTTCAATGTCACTAATTTATGTCTACTGTAAGCCACATGTGAAAGTGTGCATACCCACCATTATTGTATAGTAGACAACTGAACTTGCTAGGAAGCTTGAGATTGAGGTTCTTCTCAATTTTTCATTATAAAGTATGAAATGAATTTTTTTAAGTCAATCCCATTTTTCTTTCCCTGAGCTACCAACTATTTTACTCTTTTTAAGTGTAGCAGTGAATTTCTTCAGTCCTTTTAGGTAATTTGATTACCTACATATTTTTGATATACCACTAAGCTCAAGCTCTTTTTATTGCAAATGTGTGAGGTTTATACTTTCCTATTCTAAAAGCTAACATTTCTGCCTGGAAGAGTGAAGTAAAATTGCGTCTTTAATTTGAATTCAGAAAAATTCAAAACTATTGCAGAAATTCTGTGTCTTCCAGCTATGTTTAACTGACAAGCTAAAACTAAACTAGAATCTGTTCTCCTCTCTTGCTTATCCTGGGTTTTTCTTTGGGGGGGGGGAGAAGAGAATTAGGCCTCGATTTAGTGTTAACTCTTGGCGACTGACTGGACTAAGTCTCTGCAATTTTCTTGCAGTTTTCAGAAGTGGTTTGCCATTGTCTGCTTCCTAGGGCTGAAAGAGAGTGACCGGCCCAAAGTGACTTAGTGTCTAAGGCTGGGTTGGAACTCCAAATCTCCCAGTTTCTAGCCTTGTGCCTTAACTACTATACCAGATTAGTTGTCTCACTTATCTATTGTAGTTCTCCAATACAGGTATTGCCAAATCTGAAGTTTAAGACAGCATTTCTGTGTCAGAAGCATTACACTTTTAGAAACAATTCTCGTGGTATTCTATTTTTTTAATTAATTTTTATTGAAGAATTGTTTACAGAATAAAAACAGTATAATTTTAAGAAAAAGGAAAGGAGAAACAAAAAAAGATATAGAAAAATGATAAGTAAATAAAAAAAGAAAAGAATAGAGACAGAAAAGATTCTCAGTTAATCCAAACCATGGTTGTACCAAAGGTGCTGTTCAAAAGGCAACTTGACTTTCTTGGTTTTATCATGAATCAGAATAGAGCTGGAAGGGACCTTGGAGGTCTTCTAATCCAGGGCTTTTCAACCAGTGGTACAGGTACCACCTGTGGTACATTGGCACCTGGCAGGTGGTACGCGACCATCCTAGAAAAGTGGTAGCAGGGGAGGGGAATGATCTGAAGTGACGGCAGCACCGCACAAGCCTGAGCGAGAGATGGCTGGAGCTGCAGGGCTGTCAGGGCTCAGCGGAAGCACCAGGATCAGTGCTGCTTTCCAGCTGATCGGCACTTCTTTGGGACTGTCAGGGCTCAGTGAAAGTGCCAGGTTCAGCGCCAGGCTCCAGCTGGAGCTCGGCACTGATCCTGGTGCTTCTGCTGAGCCCTGAAGAAGCACCAATCAGCTGGAAAGCAGCACTGATCCTGGCTCTTCTGCTGAGCCCAGAAGAAGCGCCGATCAGCTGGAATGTTGCAGCATCTCCAGGGTCTTGTGATTTAGATGCTTGGCAACTAATTCATATTTATGATGGTCACAGTGTCCCAGGGTCATGTGACTAAAACCTGCTGCAACCACCCAGCAGATGGGGGAATAAAAACCAAACACCACCCCACCCCCGCTGCCAATCCTCAACAGAAATGCTCACAACAATGAAAACCTCGGACAGGAGGAAGAGCGTCGCCGGGTGGGCAGGCAGGTGTCTTGGTCGGCTGTGGCTTGGGGGGCACTTTTTTCAGTGCCATTGTAACTTCAAACAGTTACTAAGCGAACTGTTGTAAGTCGAGGACTACCTGTACTTTATCACTTTTTTCCTTTTTGGAGGGGGATCATCAAGTTTTTGACACCTTGCTAGGCGACTGGTGGTACTCAGATATTGGCATATCCTAAAAGTGGTACAATGGGTGAAAAGGTTGAAAAGCCCTGTTCTAATCCAACCACCTGCTCAAGCAGGAGACCCTATACTATTTCAGACAAATGACTGCCCAGTCTCTTCTTAAAAACTTCAGTGATGAAGCACCCACAACTTCTGATGGCAAACTGTTCCACTGGCTAATTGTCCTCACTGTTCGGAAGTTTCTCCTTGATTCCAGGTTGCTTCTCTCCTTGATTAGTTTCCATCCTTTGTTTCTTGTCCTGCCCTCTGGTGCTTTGGAAAATAAGTTGACCCCTCCTTCTTGTGGCAACCTCTCAAACACTGGAATACTGATATCATATCCCCCCCAATCCTTTTTCTCTCTAGACTAGCCAAACTCAAATCATGCAACTGTTCTTCATATGTTTTAGTCTCCAGGCCTTTGATCATTTTAGTTGCTCTTCTCTGCACTTTTTCCAAAGTCTCAACATCTTTTTTGTAATGTGGTGACAAAAACTGGATGTAGTATTCCAGATGTGGCCTTACTAAGGCTTTATAAAGCGGTACTAATACTTCACATGATTTTGATTCTATGCCTCTGTTTAGACAACCAAGCATTGTTTAGAGAAAGATGGAAATAAAGATGAACTATGCAAAACAAATAAATTTTGAATTTGCCAATAAACCAGAAAAACGATTGCCATATAAGCTGCGAGAAGAAAAAGTAAAGGAAGTGATATTAAAGTTACAAGAAGGAAATACTGTAATAACAGATAATGCAAATACGTGAAAAAGTGTTCCATCAGTATTAAACTACTTTACAGAAAGGTCAAGAAATTCCTTGAAAAAAATGGATGAATATTTATATAAACAGAATTTACTGAAGGTTACAGAGAATCAGAGACAAATTTTGAATTGACTTATAACAGTAAGGGAACTGTGTGAAGCTATTAAAAAGACTAAAACAAGAAAGGCACCTGGTCCAGATGAGACTGCCAGCTTCTTACTATAAATGTTTTGATGAACTTTTACAACCTTTATAACAAACAATGAATGTTATTCTACAAAATGAAAACTTTAGGAAGCTTTTTCCAAGTTTCAACTGAAAACTGTTTTCTTATATATTAATATAATATAAATTCATGTTTGACTCCACCCATTCGTATGATTTCAGACGTATTGAAATGTCAGTATTTCACATAATAACTGGTTTGCAACATTCATCTGCCAATTCCATAAAGGAATTCAGAATCACTTTCATTTTGCTTTTTAAAATAATAGAGATTACCCATCTAAAGGAAGGACAGTAGAATATGCTCACTGGTAGATTTAAGTTATGTTGCTGGTGGGCTGCTGCAGCTGCTGCAGCCTTCCAAAGCTTATGTTAGTATTGGAAAGACACAGAGAGTATCATTAACACCAAAACCCCACTGAAGTTGTGTAATGAGTAAGTTAATGTACAGTAACAAGGTAATTGCATATAGTCAGTATAAATTATCTGAACACTTCATATATGAGATCACCACTGAGCAGTTACTGAAGGTCAACATAGATTTACTCTGTGAGATTCTGGTGTATTTTGAGCTGTTTATGCCAATAAATTTTCTATTAATCCTTAAAGTGGTATGTTGAAGACCTTTATGCATTTTTTGCTCACATTTTTATTTCTGAGCCCATATTCCACCTACTCATGAGAGAGAGAAAGAGAGAAATCTGGATGCCAACTGCGTATTATAAGCAATCGGTTTTATAAAACTCCAATAGTTTTTTCCTTTAAATCATAGTCAGTTCCTTCTTCAGCCTCCTCAAAAGCCTCATAATGTCACTGGGTGTAGCTAAAACTTAACTCCTATCCATTTCTTAGTCATCATATTGCTTCAAGTTTAGGGTTTAGCTGATTCATATGTAGTGTAGCACATGTGAAAACCTAATAACAATTTTGTGCCATACATACATATAAGTGCTTAGTTTAGGCTTGTATGCCAGTGTTAATAGTGAGGAGAAATCGGAACCAAACAACATGATGTATTTTGCTATGGAATTGATTGTTAGAGAGGGATGTCATTGCAAACTCTTTATCGGCCAGAGTAGAGAAATTACACTGAGATACGTTAGTCTTCCCTAATATCAATTCTCAGAACAGGCCAATGAAAATTCTTGGAGTCATATCTCTACATTTGGAGGGCATCTCGAAAAGACCAATACACGTGCATGGATAGATTGTAACAGGGTGACAGACTAAATTAATTCCTTCAGTATGAAATTTTCTAAGTTGCTATTTGATGCTTGGAACTAAACTTCTCTTTGGAAGAATAATGTTTGGATCCACTGACTATATTGCTGCAAACAGGAATTATATATTTCTGTTAGGGCAAAGTACTGCTATTTGCATTGTGAGTCTGGTATTTGCTATCATTGCGTATACTGTAATTCAAATTACATAAACCTTCTAGTTATAGCTAAGGCCAGTGGTGGCGAACCTATGGCACGGGTGCAAAAGGTGGCATTCGGAGCCCTCTCTGTGGGCACACGTGCCGTTGCCCCAGCCTTGCCTCCGCCCACGACCCCCTCCTCACCAGCAACCCCCTGGAGGAGAATCGCCCCAGAGCGTGGCCCACGTGCAGCAACTCAGCCAAGGACATGGCAGCCAGGCAGCGTAGACTCTGCCCTCATGCCCCAATGCACACAGTTAATGCTGCGGGGCGCAGGCAGAGGGCGTGGCTGCCATGGTGCTGCTGGGCTGCCTGGGCGATCTGTGGCGGGCCATGGAGGCGGTGAGTGGCCCTGCAGGCAGGCAGGGTGGGGCAGAGTGGGGGAGGGGCAGGGGGTGGAGTGGGGCGGGACAGGGGGTGGGACAGGGGCAGGGTCAGTTTTTGGGCACTCGGTCTCTAAAAGGTTCGCCATCACTGGCTAAAGCTCTTCATAAAAGAGCCTTAGAGGTTAAGGTTATCATTCCAGGTACATTTTGTCATATTGAATGTGTTTGTTTATAATTTATTTCTTTGGTTGCTTTTTTTAAGATTTATATCCTGCCTTTTCTTTAACAGCTTGAGGTGGCTTTCTTGGAAATCCCCCTTCATTTTATCTCTCAGTGGTAACTCTGAGGTAAGTCAGGCTCAGAACCTTACTGGTGTGAAATCACCTGCTGAGAGTAAATCTGAACCTGGGTCTCCCCAGTTGAACCCATCATCTTAACCACTGCGCTGCATGGTTATTAAATAAGTGCAACTATTTCCATGAATCTGAATCTCAGTTGAATTACACTTTCCCTGTTAGCATTTTATCTCTGGGGTGGCATAAATCTAGGCAGATTGGAGGATTTTTTTTTCTACACATACTCAGAGACACACACAAAAGTCTTACACTGACCAAAATTAATAAAATATAATCTAATCTAATCTTAGCATACAAAAATCCATTTTTAAAGATTTTCTTTTTCTCAAATATCCCCAAATCAGAAGACCCTTCTGAGCTCATAGGAGTTATTCAGAGGAGAAATTGACTAACTTGCCATTATTTTGTTACCGTCTTAATAAATTAGTGCTTTAAAGATTTGACAACGATTTAGCCAATGTTTTACCATTCAGATGCCAAAGCTGAGCAGCTTCATTCACAATATTTGAGATAGCTGTATGTTCACGATTTTCTGAGACTTTTTCTAGAAAATGGTTCATAGAGTCTTTTGGTTAGTGAAAATTCTGAAATTATTGGCTCATTTTTCATTAGGACCGTACGCTGGGATTCATGTCGGCAAAACAATCCTTGGCTGTGTATGGCTCTCTTTGATTTCCCTGTCCTGCTGTATTACAAATAATGTATAAAAGAGGCAACTAAAGTGAAACAAATCACAGCTGGGACCCCACGGTAGCAAGTGTCACCATACTGTAGTCATTCATCCAGATGAAAGCAACGTGCCAATTGAAGTACTTGTCACAGTATAGTGCAGTTCTCTCCACCTCCACTCCCATGCTGTTTGATATGAGAAGGGAGGGTGGGCTATGGATGAGCACAGCTCCGAAAAAGATGCGCTTTGGTAAAATGCAAAGCACAAAAAAGGAAATTAACTCTGCATTTTCAGGCCAAAAACTATTCTTCAGCTAACTTACCGATTCCAGAGGGCAGCAGGCTGGGCAAGGCCTTGTGGCTTCAGGCTATGAGTGTTGAATGACTGAGGTGAAGAGTCTGGCCACTAGCCAGTCTCCAGCACTGGCCACAGGAAATCTTCATGTCCCAAAGTACCAAAATAATTACCCTGAGCTTTATAAAAGCTTTTGGCTTAGATGCCAATTATAGGAATGGTGTTCACGGGGGCTCCCAATCCCTTTTGACTTCATGCAGCCCTCGGCCAGAAAGGAAATGGAGCTGATAAAAGAGCACTGTGGGCTAAGCTACTTCTCCGTGCACTGTATAAATATAGGGACAGAAAAAGCTTTTCTGTACCATAAAATCCAGCTAAGCTGGGAGAGAAATCACGATCAAGATCCATCCAATTTACTGTTAACCCTTTATATTTGAATTTAATATTTTTCTTCCTGAGGGGGTCTCATAGGGGTTTACATTTAGACAGTGACATGTGGAGCTGAGCACAAACGGCCTTTTGACTATACTGCAGCCACATTTTCAAGTACAGGGACTGGGTGGATAATTTATCCAAAATCCTTGAGGGAAGGAGAGATTTCAGCACAATTTCTTAGGAACTGGACTTGCCTGACTCTCAGCCGTGACAACCCTGATGCCGAACAGCTCATGGGAGGATTCCCTTAGGATTCAGGCCAAGTGTGGGGAGTCAGGAGAGATTACTGCATGATGAAGGATGAGACCTCCGCACACATTGTTTACTCACATCATAATTTAATACGTGCCAGTTACTCTACCCTTGAGAAATCCTCCCATATGTTCTTTTTCACTGAAGTAATTTCCAAAGCAAATTTGCAGTTTACTAAGTTGATTGACAATTTAGAGAGAAAAGAAACCCTGCCAGTCACTTTCACTGTCTAACAGTAACTAAAACAGTTATGGCCAACCTATAACGTGTGTCAAAAGAGACACGCTAAGACGTTTTGGGGGACACACCAGCATTCACAAACACCCAACAACTATTCTCAGAAGGACACCCAGGTGCAGCCTGACATCACATGGGGTTAATGACGTCTGATATATACTGGAATTAGGTGGCTTAGCAAGTGTGACACCGGTAGATTTGTTTAACTCTGTGCAGGCAAATGAATTCAGATAAAGAAGGGAAATTTGGAAAAGATGACTCACTGATTCAATTATGTCAGGGTAAAGAAAAATTAGTTTCATGTCCCTCTTGGATGCATTATCAGTAAAGGAGTTTGGTAGCAGAAAGGAAAATGCATTATTTCTATTTGACTCCATTTTTCAAAGGATCCTCTAACTATTTCTCTCTTTTGGTATTGGACTAAATGTTAGTTTAAATGGACCTGATTGAACTGTTTGATGGCCAAATTCATAGTTGGGGTTACATATTAGAGCTAGTTTTTTTTTCTCAGGGTGGAGCTAACATGATCTGGTGTTGGGGGACGCACTGTTCATGGGACTGCTTTTGGCATATTTGAATACTTCAACTGGTCCAGAATGTAGCAGTACATGCAGCATTGGGTGCATCATGATATGCCCATGCAATATCATTGTTATGTTGGCTACAATGGCTCCCAATAATGTAGTGGGTTGAATGGTCACATTCTTTGGATAAAGTTGTGTAGTTATACATTTTGTTGGAAGATGTTGTATAGGCAGTCTATTTTTTTCTTTTTTTGGTGTTCTGGGTTGCTGCGGTGCATTTAGAGTCATTTGAATAATGTCATTACACAACTTCTAGGTGGTTGGATTGTTACTTAGGTAATGGAGCACTTGGTTAGTATGTGTTTTTTTTTATAGACTTGCATTTCTAATTTGCTGCATTTCCTCTATTGATGAAGATATCCAGGAAAGGTAGTATATTGTTATTTTCTTCTTCCCTTGTGAATTTTATTTCTTTGAAGATGTTGGATTGTTTCATGTATCTTCGCTAATTCTTTTTTTTTTTTAATGATGGCAAATGTGTCATCTATATATTGGATCCATATTTGATTTTATGTGTGGGAGTGCTGTAGATTTTTAGGCCTGTATTAGGGTTTCTGCTATGAGTCCTGAGTCGTTTGGTTACTCAGGCCTTTTGGATACTCATAACAGAGACCATAATGAAATACGGGATGTATTGTTATGATGTTTCTACAGTGGTCTCAACCTGGTCCTTTTAATTGATTTGATTGTATATTATGTTTTACTTCTTGTTCACTACCTAATGTTCCATTGGTGAATGGATGACTATATAAATTTATCTGTATTTGCATGTATATTCAGTGTCTTATTTAAAAAAAAAAAAATAACAGCCGCTTGCTAAACCTATTCAGACAATTGGATAGCATCAGACTTAGATGACAGGTCTGAGTGTCCTTGAGTGTTTGTGTCTAGAGAAATGTGACACATATAAGGAAAGAAAAAAAGAATGTTAGATGTCTGAGTCGGGTTCAGTGCTTGTAAGGAAGAAGTTTAAAAACACGAGAGAGGCAAAGCAATAAGGAGAAGAGGGAGATGTGGGGCAGAGGCTGAGCGGGTGGCTCTTGGGGCGTCAACAAGGAAGGAGTTCAGCCTTGATTCCTGCTGAATAGGACCCCAGTTTTAGACCCTGGATTGGCTTCCCCATGGACACTTTCTTCCCATTATTTACCATTAATCAGTTCTTTTTGATGGGGTAGGTGAAGAAATTGTGAGCAAATCAATGGATGGTGAGCAAAGAAGAGAGACAGTCTGCACAATCTCTGTCCAGTCCAAGCCACCGACTCATTTGCTGGCTTTTCATCCTCCTTTTTCTTCCCTCTGAAACTCCAGCAGCTGGGAGGACAGTGTGCTGGAGAGCTCTTAACAAGGGATAATGAATTGATGCATACATTTGGGTAAGTGCCTCATTTATGGCCTGATGGATTTGCTGAGGGAGGTTTGAAAGCCGTTATCCTGTGTATCTTTTTGGCAGGAGTTGCCACGTTACACACATGTATTGTTTTGTCACTTAACTTGACTGCCTTTCAGGGAAAATTCCATTTTATTGAACCAACAATTTCCCCCTCAAGTGTGAAACTGCTAATTGGCCAGTCTGCACAAACACTCTTTTAACCTAAATCTTTTTGGGTTGTTTGTTTCCCTTTTAAATGGCAGCAGCATAACTCACCCTTTCAAAACAAAAAGCATTTCTGGTTCCCCATTATTTCATCATTCAAAGGCTTTGTAAAAGGAATAGTGATGCTCTTTCAAAAACAGAACCTGCATCCTTTTTTAAATATGATCTTTTACAGAATTACCAATGCAGATTTTTTTTAAAAAATATAAATCTTATTGATACAGTTTTGCTGAACCTCAATAGAATTTTTCTTAACCTTTTCATATGTAGTATATTGCACTACTAATACTTTTTCAGCTTGGTACTTGAATATTTTATAGTCCTTGAACATTCAGGCTTGTATTTAGAGGAAATAAATACAGCACAAAGTTTCACTTCATTTCTTAGTCTGTGGGTTGACTTTTTGTTAGGCCACATTTCAGAAGATTTCTTCCTGATCTTTCCTGTGGATCACTTTCAAATACTTTTCCTTCTGGATCTCTTGGAGAGGTGTGGCATAATGAAGGTACTCAATGAAAGCAGAACTAATGACTACGGTAAAGAACAAGGAACCAATGGGTAGGCCAGTTCCCGGAACCTCTCTAGATAAGGAGAGGACAGGAGATCATCCATATGTGCTCCAGATAGCCATGTCAGCTGCTACCTCACGCTTGCTTGTGCTTTGCCAGCATGTGGTGACAATCTGCCATGAACTCTGGGGAGGATGGATGGGAGGGGGTGATGCTTGGGGGAAAGCGAAAGTAACTTCTCTATTCTCCCCGAGATGCTGCTTCAAAGTCACCTGGCTGGGAAAAGAACACAGCTGCATATCAACCTACACTTGAAGTGACCATTCTAAAAATATCTTGCTTGAACATGATTGGTCATGGGGGATCAGCGATGGGAGGCAGTTAAGGGAGGGAAAAGCTGAATTTAAGGATTTTGGCACACGATTCTCAGTTCTAGCTATGCACTACTGCAATGCATTCGACTTCTAATAAAACTATATCTTTTTCAACAAATGGAGCCAAGAATCATTTCTAATTGGAGGCTTAAGTGGTGGCAGGTCTGACAAGTTGCCCCTCATGAGGACACCATCACCATAGGTTTGAGCCCTGGGAACTTAGGAGTTCAGCCACCATGCTTGTAACTGCAGTGGAGCTTTTTAAAGGACATTCAGTCCACAAGCCTCATTTTTTAATCACTTTTGGAAATTACCCACAGGCCAAAAGAATGATTTGAAAAAGGATGCTTTATTGGATATATGAAACAAACTGGTTGAAGTTTAAAAATTAAAAAATACAAATGATAAACCAAGAGAATTACCCAGAAAATGTTTTCTTATTGGATCTACAAAAAAGGCTTGTTAAAACCTTGAAGAAGTACCTTCCCTTTCTACCTCCTCAGAGTTTGAACCGCTAGTCATTTTCTATTGTGTCCCCTTCCCCAAACACTGTATAAAAATTGTCCAAGTGTGTCAGCTTTATTTTTGTGAGAGGTATCAGGTGCATCAGATTGAATGGAAATGTGGCTTTTTGATTTGGCATTCCAATTTCTTGCCTTCAGTGAGCCAAGATTACAGGGTGAAGAAACTGTTATCAAGGAAGACTACAAGGTACTCACCTGCATATATAAGAGGCTACCTGGTGCACTAGTTTTGCCTCTATATGGATTGTTTTGTTTTTCTAGCTTTGAGTCCGTTTTTAAGTTCCGGCTACTGCCTGGACTAGTCCCTGCAGCTTTCTTGACAAGATTTCAGAAGTGGTTTGCCATTGCCTGTTTCTTATGACAGAGATAAGTAACTGGCCCAAGGTCACCCAGCTGAATTGTGCTTAAAGTGGGACTAGAACTCACAGTCTCCTGGTTTCTAGTCTGCTACTTTGCCCATGACACCAAACTCTCATTACAGTTACTTGATAATACGTCCCTCTTTGGAATTAGCAGAGATGGCCAAATTGACTGTCCTGATAAAAAAAAAAAACATAAGTACTTTTGTTTCTACTTGGAAACAGCTTTTGGACTTTGTGCTTGAGGTGGAAAAAGATGATATTATCCCCTATTTGCTTTTGTATTTTCACATTTTATGTTATAAATGAATAAAACTATTAAAATTAAAACAAGATAATACGTCCCTCTTATTTCTCAGCAACCCCATTTTTGCTACAAATCTGACATCTTGGGTCATCTCAAAAGATCATTCAAGGAAATAGCACTCATCATTCTACTATTGTTTTGGTAACCTTAACTTATAAAATGGGGAGAACTAACTTGCTTCTCTGGCTGAAATCAATGGCAGGAAAACCTTCCAGTACTATGTCCCCAATCCACTGGCAATATTCCTCGCCTCAGCTCTTTTGTCATGAATGGGAAATTGCACAGAACTTCTTCTCCATATGGGTACAACTGATTTCACAATAGGGTTGGGTTGTTTTTTTTTGCCTCTTTGGTCATCATAATGTGATGACCAAAGGGCTGTGAAATATGTAGGCATATGATTGTCTTCCCAAGCCTTAGTGGAGGGCTGGGGGTAAAAGGAAATGCCATTCATCAAAAGAAAGGAGGACATGCAGGTCCTTGACGAAGGGAGAAATCATCTGGTTTGGTGACTTTGAACCGGTCACTTTCAGCCTAATCCACCTCAAAGGGTTGTTGTGGGGAAAATAGGAGGAGAAAAGAATATAAGGTATTGTGGGAAATCAGCCCCCCTCCAGAGAAGGAAATATTAAAACGTCAGAATATTATATTTCCTCATAGGATCTTAAAGAGGCAGAAAAGCATGCCCAGATTGTTTTTAATAGCCCCAAGTCTCCCTCCCCCAAGCAGAAACCAGCTCTATAGAAATGCAGATGTAATAATCCATTCAGGAAGGTTGGAACCTTCCATCTAGAAGCTTAGGAAGACAAAGACACCTAAAATCTACATACCCCACCTAAACTCTAAGACAGGACAAAATAGGATTAACCCACAGATGCCAAAGGGGCACATTCAGACTCAGGTCAAAGTACATGACACAGGAAATACAAAGCCTCAAACAGAAACAGGAAACAACTCCAAACAAAAGCCCAAGAGGGTATAAAAACCCGCTCACTACTACATGTGCTCTCTCTTTTCTTCCAGAGCCATCTTTCTGTCTGGCTCTCCTCCTCAATAAACTGCAACTATCTTTCTAAAGCAGTCGCCATGTTGTTTATTCCCGGCTTGGACTGGACCCTGATGAAGACTTTTCTTTCAACAGTATGTTCACCTCCTTGTGTTACTTATAAGGTAAAAAAAGATGGGATCATAATCTAATAAACAAACAAACAAATAAAATTCATGCCACTCTCTGGGCTGATGTTTCCAGCTGTGCCACATTATTAAGTTGCAATCTGTCTTGCATTGCAGTGTCAACTGAGTTTTTTATTTCATACTATTTATAATTCCCCTGACTCTAAAAAGTCTCTTGGGGGCTAACAACAAAAATAAAACTGGAAAGCAGAAAATAGAGCCAATATAAGGTATACCTCTAGTGTTCTTTCCCCGAGGCCTAATTCCTTCTTTCCTCGTCCCTCGCGGGAAGTCAAAACTAATCCCGCTTGAGGGCCCTTTTCACGCCCTCCCTCCTCCCTTGCCGGCAATCTGTCTGGATGAGAAATGCTGGCAGTTGCTTTGTCCAAGGAGCAGCAAAAGGCTGCTGATTTTCATTTCAGGATTAGTACAGTTCCAAACATAGCCATTGGCAGGCTTCCCTAACATATTTCTGCTGCAGATAACCTTTGCCTTCCCCCCCCTTTCCCTGAAACAAATGATGGGAGGGATGAAGAAATCCAGCACTGTTACAACAAATAAGGACGTTCCTCCCGAGGGTTCATTTATTATTTGTCCTCCTCATTCCATTCCCATCCGATGAGATTAGCATGCATTTGTTAAAGTGCTCCAAAGTGTGCACCTGGGCTTCTTTCTGAAATGCTGTCCTCCCCTGATAAAACATAGGAATGAGAAAGACTCTGATCAAGCTGGGACCAGAGAATGCTTGCATGTTGTCAGAATGTGATTCCTTCCTGTTGGCCCCTGGCAGACATTACAGGCTCCGCGAGAGCTGACATTGTAATACGTGTGAGTGAGCCAGGGCCTTCCCTTCCCGCGCCTGGAAATGTTTCCTTTGGTCCTGGGGCGGTAAATAGTAGATTTTTTTTCCAAACATCTCTCTGAAATTGCAGCAGGTGCACATCATTTTACAGCCCTATATGGACATCCAAGAGAAAGATGCTATTTTAGTGCCCAGCATGGCTGCTCTGAATGGATTAACTGGGGAGGACTAAATCTTAAATACAGACTCATCAAATTAGGTACATTTATGCACAAGTACAGCGGCATCTTTTCCACATTTAGGGATCATGTTGCTATCAAGCAAGCATTTAATCAAGCATGGCATAAAATATTCTTTGCCGTTCCTTGTAGGATACGGTGAGGGCAAATTAATTAACGCTCATATTTAGTAACTTGATGAGACCGAATCATGTTCACCCACTTTAATGTTTATTTTAACATTTCCTTTCCAAAACCAGCTGGTTGGTTTGCTTGATTTCCTGGATACTCCTAACTTAGTAAACCATAATGGCAGAATAACACAAGAGAGCAACTACAAAAAAAAAAAAAATCATAGCAGAACCTCCTACTGTAAACATGACAACTCTTTTTCCATTTCCCTGGACTTTTCTGAGTATGACGAGAGAAATATTGTACAGCAGTATGAATGATGCAGGTTGAGAGACTTATTGTTTTGGGCCCTAAAATGTTTATTGGTGTAAGAAGCTAGTTTGTTTGTTTTTAATTGAATTGTCTTTTTGTGGACCTGTTTGAGGACAACTATCTGTAAGTTTGTAATAACTTTGTATCATGCACCAACTGCCTGTTCCTAGACCAGAGGCTATGTTCACAGACCCTCATGCCCTACTCACCTCCCAATTGGACTACTGTAATATGCTCTTCATGAAGCGTACCTTGAAGAATATCTAGAAGCTTCAATTGGTCCAGAATGCTTCTAAAGCAGCAAGTGTCACACTTCTGTTCTGCAGGCTACATTGGCTGTTAGCTTACTTCTGGGTTCAATTAAAGCCCTTCATGGCATAGGACTGGGTTATCTGAGGAATTGCCTCTCCCTGATCACATCAGCCTACTACCTCAGATCTGGAAGAGAAGGCATGTTGTTGTAGGTACTATGTGCCAGAGACTTATATTTGATGAGTTTCTAAAGATGGGCCTCCTATGCTATGGTGCCTGCCTTATAGAGCATTCACACACACACACACACACACACACACAACCTCAAAGTCAGCTTAGCTCCATTCTCTGTTAATGTTCTGGAAGTCCCTCAAGACTTGCTTATGTCATTAGGTCTGAGGTGAGAGCTTGAGAGAGCTCCATTACTATTGTTAACATTTACTTTATTTTTGCCTTATATTTTTTTTACATTTTTAAAAGAATGATTGTTTTTATGTTTATTTTTTTATTAATTGTTGTTCGCCACTCAGAGTCACTTTTTGTGAGATGGGCAGCCATATTAATTTTTTAATACTACCTATCATATCTATCTATCTATCTATCTATCTATCTATCTATCTATCTATCTATCTATCTATCTATCTATCTATCTATCTATCTATCTATCTAGATAGATAGATAGATAGATAGATAGATATATAGATAGATAGATAGATAGACAGATAAATAGATAGATAGGCTTAGAAGAGGTTTTTTATAATATGTGTTCATTTCTGAAGATTGTTTTGATATTTATTTTAATTGGTGTGATTAAAGGTGGTTACTCTGTAAACATTAACAGCCAATAAAACATCATGTGTGTTTTTTTAATGCAATATTTCTTTAGCTCCAGCTTTCTGGTGCTAGAAAATGATGCAGCAAAGAAAGAGTATATTTTGTAAAGACGTAAAACAATATTTATCCAAGTGATGATGGCTTTTTAAAAGATAAAAAAAAAATTTCTTATTTCTGTGGAATGAGTGAACAAATCATTTAGGCCAAGGAGTTTTAATGGTTTAATAGTTTAGAAAGCCTAACATGGTTTAAGGCCTCAGCCTTCAAAATCTGGCCTCTTTTGTCATATTCCTCCCTGAAGCCCACACAAATCCTCAGGAGCTCTGTTCTTGGGAGAGTTTCTGAGGAGATTTTTCAGTAGTAACGCTTGACTACATTCTCTTAAAAGAGCTACCCACTTCTTCCAATCACGTGTTTCTTTCTTCTAAGAACCTCTTGAGGATCATTTCCTATACATAAAAACTTTATGGATAGGCTGGGTTCACCAAATGAACTACATAGGGAGCAGGGGCTTAAAATCAGACTCCCTTGTTTTTAGTCCAATATTTTACTACTGTACTGTTCTGAAGTGGCTTTATATAACTGGATAAAGTATCCAGTTTTGTTTATTTTTCTTTCAGATGTTGGATTTCTTTTTGTCCTTGAATTGTGATGGAGGGTGAAAAACTGAGTAATTATAGATGTCTGGTTTCCATAGGATTTTCTGTTAAATTAGTGGTATGGTCATCATAATGCAGCATGTACATGTAGTCCTCCACTAAGACCATTTGTTTAGCAACCATTTGAACTTACAATGGCACTGAATGAATGGACATGATCTGTGCCCAAAGTTATGACCATTGCAGTCCCCCTATAGTCAGGTGATCATAATTTGGGCATTTGGCAGCCTGCCACATTTCGACTGCAGGGGTACTGCAACTCCCATCACCCAGCTATTTCCTGCCCAGCTCTGCCTTTTCAGGCTCCGGCCGCCCTGTATTCTGTTAGTCTAGCTGACCTTCTTCATCATCATCTTGCTTCTGTTGATGATATGCCTGGCCTGGCTGTTGGGCTACATGGGGCTGGCTTCGTGAGGCAAAAAAAAATGAGGGGAAAAAAGCACCAAGCAGTTTAAATAGGTCACAGTATGGCAAATGCCACTTTGTGCTGTGCTACTAGTCACGTGGGTCTGGTTTTGCACTGCAAAAAAGAAAGTAAAAAAGCACAAAGCAGCCCTCGTAAGAGCACACCAAAGTGTCCCTTTCTGCTGCGCCTGTGGCCTTTAGGGCCTGGCTTTGTGTTACAAAAAAGAGGGAAAAACACAAAACAGATCCTCCAAGGGTTGGAGTGCACCAAAGACCTTCCTGAGCCTGATGGGGCTGGTTTGGGGCTATGAAAAAAAGAAAAACAAGCCAAAACAATCTTTTCCTCCCTTTTTTGCAGTGCAAAGCCAGCCCCAGCTCCACCTAGGAGCTGTTTGTAAACAAACACCCCTTGGCCACACATGCCCCTTTTTTCATCTTTTTTTTTTTTTTTGCAGTGCAAAGACACTCCCATATGGCCCAGAAGTGCAGGCAAAGCCAAAGGCCTATTTTGATGCACTCCAGTTCAAGGAGGGTTTACTTTGTCCTTCTTTCCCCCATTTATCACAGCGCAAAGCCAGCCATTTGGCCCAGGAGTGTGGCACAAAGGGGCATTTTGGCATGCTGTGGCTCCTTTAAATTGCTTTATGCTTTCCCCCCTTTTTTGCCACACAAAGCCAGCTTCAAAGAGCCAGCAGCCAGACTGGGCACACTTTGTTACCATCAGGAGCAAGAAGATGGCAATGAAGATCAGCAGAATGGCAGGGGTCTTAAAGTGCAGGGTGACTGGGACTGGGCTGGGGGGGTGCAGCTTCCCAGGGCAGGGAAATCAGCCCCAGAGCAAGATGATTCTGGGGCTGCTTGACACCCCTAAATGCAGGGTGCAAAAAGGCAGCAATGTGGAGGAGATAGGCAGGGGAAGTTAGAAGCAATCTCTCCTTTATCTTACTGAGGCTTGGAGCTGGGAGGGATCAAGTCCAGAATGGCTTGACTTGGCCTGTGTCTCAACTAACGAATGGTAAAATTCACTTAATGATAGCAGTGGGGATTGCAGTTGCTAAGTGATTGCAGTTGTTTACAATCGCATTCTTTAGCGACTAAATTCCAGCCCCAATCGTGGTTGTAAAATGTGGGCTATCTGTATGCAGTTTATCCCATCTTCCATTCTATAGACAAAAAAAGCACGATTAAGATTTTCTGCACAGCAGCAAAATGATATCCATGAACTGTGTTCGTCAACTGGGTGGCATATTTCCTAAATGCTGAGACAATCAAACCCAGATGACTGGCTTATGATTTGAGGCAACGGTCATGAATCTGGCAGATTCTCATTCACAACTATGGACCCTTATGAATGGAAACTATATAACTGCCACTAGGTGGCCATTTATGCCTGAAAAGTAAAATATTCATCTTTAAATGGCATCCTTATGGTCATTATTCCTGGTAAAAATGTCCACTATTTCATTTCCAGAATGAAAGAATGCTATTCAATTATTATTTTCTTTGGCTTCAGACCAATACTGACAACTGTTTGTAGTTTACAGCTATTTACTTTGGATATGAAATCAGCAGAATGTTTTTTTTTTAAAGAGGTTTTGTTCCATTTCTTTTGGTATATTGTTTCTGTGTATGACAGGCGAGTTTCTGCCAGGCTAAGCCACATTATGCAAAGCAGAGAAAGGATGTAAAAAAAAGCCAGCCAAAGAGATGAAAAGTCTGCAACAGAATAAAGGAAGCAATGTGAGATCTTTCCACACCCACACACTTCACTCTGCAGCTTTTGACTTCTGTAGTCATCCTTTGTTCTACAATGACCACATGCCAATTCATACACAACCACCATTCCTTCTTTAAACACTTAAGGATCTCAACTCCATCCAAGCATCCTTTTCTGCCCAACCATTATGTTTTGACCCCACTCATATCTTTGTTTTGCACTTCAAAACATTATAGTTATAAAAAATACAGATGTAGTATAAATATTATAATTGTGTTAAAAAAAACCCTTATATAATCAAACCATCTCAACATACTTCTTATGGACTGGTCACATGCATTTGGATTCAATCCACTTTCTTCCAGCATGCTTTTATTCTTGACCCTCTTCTTGTTTCATCGCATACATTTCTCAAGTACTCCATTCCCACTTATTCAAGTTACTTTTCCTTTCTTTGCAACAGAAGTGCTACCTTTTCCCTTTCTGTTGACAAACATTTATTTCTCCTAACCAGGGGCATCTCCAGGGGACTCGGAAAAGCCGTAGTGACAGGCGTGACTGTGGCATTGAACCCCCTCCTCTTTAACGTATGCTTCAATGACATGTGAAAAAGCAAAACTATGCCAGCCCTTCTCCAATTTCTCTCTTGCAGGCCATCAATCCAAATTTCTCCAAGCACCTTCCCAGGCAGACATAAGAAATGGAGTTTTTGCATTCACTCTTGCTATGTTTTCCTTTATAGAAGGGAACAATAATCTACTTCTTCCAATTGTGAGGTAGCAGATATGCCATCTTCACCCCAATGCTAAGCGACGCAGCCACCTATTTATTAGCAAGCTATATCTGTGCTTTAATATTTTACCTTAATATTTTGCAAGTTACATCATTGTCACCTGTAGCCTTACTATTTCTGAAAATTTATGACTTCCTTGTTTCTTTTCTTTTTTTTCTTGGCAGAAACATGTTTCTTGGCACAATTCCACTTTGAATCCCTTTCATTGCTATTTAAATCTCTAAAATAATTCTTCCAGTGTTCCCTCATGTAAGTTCCATTCCAAATAATTTCCTCAAATTTATTTTTAATTCCAGTCATTCTACTGGAAATACCTTGTTTATGACTTTACAACTTTACAGCTATTTCTCAAGCAACTTGTTTACTTTTATCAAAATTGCTGTGCATTTTTCTGCCTTTTTAAAATCGTAGCCATTCCTTATTCTCTTTATATTGCTACAGCTTTTCTCTCATAATGAAATCAAACATCTTTGTAATCATTTTTGATCAGCTTTTATGGTAAAAGGAAAGATAGTTTGACATAACAATTTATTATTGTTATTGGGAAAGGGAAAAAATAGGACAATAAAATGACATATGTAAATAACATTTTGTGTAGTTGTATAACTTGGTGAAGATATTTGGCCACTTGATGTGTGAGTGTGGGTTAGCATCCCTTAAAAAATAAGAAACATAACATTGATCAGTGTGGCCCTTGTATCTGGAAATGATTGGGGCGATCAGAGTACATCTTGGGGCACCATATGAGGACATGAGCAAGAATTTCTACCTCCCTGTATCAACAATAGCAAACTCTCTGCAAATAAGCTTATGAAATCTTCCCCCCAGTAGAATCAATGGGAAGGCATCAAAGCAGACTCTGGAAAAGGCCTATCCATAACAGTTTAGATGGTGTAGATACTTTGCAGTAGAGGGAGTGTGTCTTAATATTTGGCAATAGCATTCAGCAGCAGTGGTGATGTCTTTTTGAATTCCTCATATTCTCTCTTTTGCTATTGATTTGGCTTCTCCAGGGTTAATTGACCAAATATTCAGGAGAGAGACAACGACTGCAAAGTTCTGCTATATGGATGCGGTGCCTATACCACATTCAGATTATTAAGTCTTGACAGCCTCAGAGGCATCAGGCCGGTAAGGTCAAACATGATTCTGAATCCTGAGATTAGAATCCTAGTCTAGGTCTGAGCCTTAATACTTGTCACAGTAGCTTCAAGCCTTAATATTGCATTGGGGATGCATTTTGGGGTACTGAACAAAGTCCTAAGGAAATTGAATGGCTTCAGAGGCCCCTAGGGTTGTGTATGGGTCCTATTGTATCCCATATAATAGATTGGCAACTGTTTTATCCATAAACAATTTAACTGCTGCTGGGATCTAATTTGCCCCTTGTTGCCTATGAAATTTAATTATTGCTTGTGTGTTCTTTTGGGCAGTAGCAGCAGAGGCATAATTTACCTGAGCTATTAATTTCCTAGAGGCCTGAAGTACTATGCCCAAGTATTTAAAACATTTGACCTGTTCTAATTCAGGAGAATCAATTGTCCACTTCTGGTTTTGACATTTGTTTGAAAAAACTAAAACTTTTAGATTTATCATAATTGATTATTGTTCCTCATTAGAGTAAGATGCTGGGTTCTCAGTGCCAGCTTGATGCCTACAGAAGACAAGGAGAAAAGAAACACATCATCAGTGCAAAGTAAAATTGGGAGATGTCTTTGGGCTAATGTAGACACATGGATATCTCTGGAGAGTTTTGATCAAAGAGTTGATATATATGTTAAAAAGCAATGATGACTATCACCCCTTTGATAGTCTGAATAAAATCAGAAAGTTCCCTTCCCAGTTACATCAGGCCCATTTTAACAGGAGTCTTCATCTGTAGAGGATCAGCTTATTCTTGAGATGTTATCAAAAGTTGCCTTGAAATCAATAAAGGCCACATATAGATTTGAGTCAGTGTTTTGTATATTTATCTGCCAGCTGTTGAAGCACTAGGCAATGGTGTATAGTAGAACATCCTGTTTGAAATCTTCCTTGCTCTGGGTCCGTTATTCTGTCCTCTATTATCCAGGTTCGGAGTCTGATAAATAGGTACGTGGCATATAGTTTGCTAAT
The DNA here is from genome assembly GCF_001527695.2 of Protobothrops mucrosquamatus. Lineage (NCBI taxonomy): Eukaryota > Metazoa > Chordata > Lepidosauria > Squamata > Viperidae > Protobothrops > Protobothrops mucrosquamatus. Next base: position 1,324,891 of record NW_015386262.1, on the reverse strand, counting down.
GATGTTCAATAGACTAATTAGCCTATAATTAGCCAGATCATTCCTATCACCTATCACCCATAAGGGGTCAATTACAGCTCCCCCCCCAATCCTCTGGAATCTTGGCTGTGTGGTTAAGGTAGGAAAATAAAGACGGCAATATAGGGGCCTACAAATTTGGATTAAATTTAATTAGCTCAAGGGGGATACCGTCAACCCCTGAGGGCTTTATTACACTTGTGTTGATTAATGAGTTTTTGTACTTCCTTGCATTTGATTAGAGGCTACTGTGACAGTGAGAATAATGGTAGATCAATCACACAGGTGTTAGCATGTGGGTAACAGTAAAGGGCTTGGAAGTAGTGTAGCCAGGTACTTGAGAAGATACCATAATGGAGTTGTATAATGTTGTTATGATATGCTAAAACAGGGAGTGATTTTTGCACTTTGCGGCTTCGATTAACTATTATTATTATTATTATTATTATTATTATTATTATTATTATTATTATTATTATTATTATTATTATTATTTAAATTTATATACCCATTTTCCCTTGTGATTTTGAATTCTTTTCTTTCTGAGGAGGGCCTTATATGAGGTTTTTTTTATGCTCCTTTAAAATTTAGGTGAAATCTGGTGAGTTAGTCTTGAGTAAGGAAGCATAAGATTCAAATAATGCTGCTTTAGCAGCAATGTAGTATTTATCAAACCATCTCTCAGAGTGGTATCCCCTCCTGATCGGATTGCTATTTGCCTTTGTTATAAAAGATTGGAACTTACTATGAGATCGTGATATACATTAAGTATTGTACTATCTTGTGGGATGGTCAGGTCTGAGCATGCCACTACATTACAGAGGGTTGAAAAGTATGCAATTCCTTCCTCTCAACGAAACCATTGGTCTATCCTGCCTTCAAGAGGGCCATGCCCTCTGACCCCATAAGAGCCACCTTGCGCCAGACATTTTAAATGGGCCCCAACTTGGTTTCTACTTAGGCTTTGCCTAACTTTGCAAATGAAATTTAAGGGGAAATGATCATTTTGAGTCCTGTGCATTCATAATGTCTCTTTCACTCATCCTCATTTTTGTAGAGATCATTCTCTGTGCATTTTTTCCTCATCCTGTGTAGGTTAAACTAGGAAGTTATAGAAATAGAATTTAGCAGTAGTGAACCATTTCATTGCATGGGCATGTCCACAAAATCACCAAGTCCCTTTATGTAACTTGCTGATTTGAGAAGAAGGGGTCCAAGTGTTTCCCTCTTCTTTCCTGCATGTGGTGCTGGACATGGAAAGAAGGAATTTCTGTTGTGCCTGAGACTGTCTTCTCTATTACAGGGGCTGAGAACTATCAGTACCTGAGCAGAATATGGAGCCCCAGTGGGAAAAGCTTTCTCAGTGGGCTTTCCTTTCCCTCAAACTCACTCCAGGTACTTTGGTAGAGGGAAAACATAGGAGGCCTTACAAGGCTTCTACTATTGTCTGAAGACGTTTTGGTTTAGTTTACAGGAGATTTAGAAATCCCAGTCTGAGATAAAGGATCTCAATTATTTAAAGCCAGCAGGACCTCCGTTCCAAAATGTGCTAGTAGTGAAAAGCAAGATCACTTGTAACATTTTTCTAATCTACTCTGGTTCAGAGGTTCATTGTTCCAGCAGGAACTAATCGGATTTATCATACGTTTTATTGTAAACTGCCCAGAATCACTTAGGTGAGATGGGTGGTGTAGAAATGTGATGAATGAATCAATGAATGAATGAATGAAAATAAAGTTTCCATTTGCAGTGCATTTGGCCAAGCCAAATCATATAGAGCAGGGATGTCAAACTCGCAATGTCACTGATGTGTCGCGATGTATCGTGACTTTTTCTCCATTGCCGGCAATGGGGTGGGCGCAGTTTCGGCATGATGCCTCCGGCCCATGGGCCGGCAGTTTGACACCCGATATAGAGGATAAAGAATGCAGGATTTGGAGGCTAGTATTGCTGATTCATCAATGGTGATCAATGAAATATATATGGAAGTACATTGTTTTAGAACAAGGGTGTCAAACTGCTGGCCCATGGGCCGGTTGCATTATATGGAGGACATGCCCACCCCAGCTCCAGCAATGGAAAAAAAATTGTGATATGTCGCGACATGTCACGTGACGCGGCGAGTTTGACACCCACGTTTTAGAAGATGCAGCAGCAGTTTGTGCCTGGAAAAAAGCTTAAAGGGCTTTTAGATTTCTCTGATGTCTTAACTGTCTTCTAATCCTTCAAAAGTCTAAACAGCTGATAAACTGAAGGGTGGCTGCTACAAAAAACTGTTCTATCTTCCCCATTCCCTCCCTGCAGAAGTAGGCAAAAATAGCAGCGGGTAAGTAAAACTTTACAAAAGTTTTCATTACATTTTAAAAACTTGACAGGAGAAAATTGTTTGACAATAACCTCATTTATATTTAATTTAAATAGTTAACTTTTTGGAGTTCAACTAAAATGTGTCATTGGTAGCTCACTTGGTGTGTCTTGATCATAAATGAATTCAGAATTATACGTAGCAACTGAGGACCTGAAGAACTGTGTTTTGACCACTATTTGTTTATAACTCCAATTCTAAACACATTTACCTGGTTGTCTACTTAAATGAACTTTAGAATGGGACACTTAGTTTATTTGCCTTTATATGTTTGACGTATCTGCTGTTATTTGTATATAGTCAGTGTTTTGGCATTTGGAGATCCAAGGTCATTTGTCTTTCTCATAGGATGCTTTTACTACAAGTAGTTCTTGTTGAACGGATACTTCTTTGGTGACCAAAGCTGCAACAGCACCGGAGGGGACTTACAATGGATCTTTGTAATTGCGGCCATTGCCACGCAGTTATGATTGTCATACAGGTGCTTGGCAATTATGATGTTACAGTGTCTTGTGATCACTATTTGTGACCTTCATTGCTGGCTTCCAACAAGCAAAGTCAATGGGGAAGCCAGCAGGAAATTGGAAATGATGATTACATGACCATGGGATGCTACAACTGTGCAGGATTTGCCTAACAAGTGGAACTGCTGGAATGGCTGGTCCCTGTTACCCACTGTTAAGCAAGGACTACCTGGTATTGTTCACTTATTTAACTTGAAAGCCAGATGACATTAAAGGGAACATATACATTTGGTTTGGTTATACACAACTATGATTTTATACCTAGTTGTTTAGTGTTAATAACATATAAAGCTGATCATTTTCTTTGCAATCAACTCCTGTTTTCTCCATCCTCCACTAGGTTTCAATATTTAAAGTCTTGTAAGTTAAACATTAAAAACACACAATCCATGCAACTTTAATTCTTGCTCTCTGGGTTGTGTGTAGGAGTGTAAACAATCACTGGAGTGTTTAGTGAACTAGAAAATAGATGAAAATAAGCACTTTGCTTAAAAATCTTGTTCCCTCACTGTCCTTTCTTTCGAGACATCCATTTCTGTTACTAAACTATTGAAAAGAGTAGCTCATATCACATTCTGCAGCTTTTTTTGTCCTTTCTTGAACTGTGGCACATACATAGCCACACAATTAAGAAATTAAAATTGAACGATGTCATCCATCCTGACAGAAAAAATTCATATTGCATATATTCTTATTAAAGTCTTGTGGACACTTGTGGGTATATTAAAGGATGGTTTCCTTTAATACCGAGTTAACTTGGCCTGCTAAATATTCAATATTCAGATCAAGGTACACAGAAAACACATCTTTATTGACTGCATTTGCTAACACATTGAAGAATGCAAAGGTATTTCTTTTTGCATAAGCAAATGGGCCATGGTCCCAATGTGTATTAAAGCATACACTAAATCGAAACATGATGAAAATTATGGCAGACAGACCTATTCCAAGGCAACACAAACAGCATGCATAATACAGCTTTCACACAGAACAACCATGATACATTATATTGCTTTAAGGATTAACTAACATGGAAAATGTACAAAAAGGAGAAATAGGTTTTGCATTAATGAAAAATACATTTTTTGTCTCTACAAAGGAATTTCTAATACAAGAAAATAAATATTGCAACATAAGCCAAAAATAATTTAAAATTGCTCTTTTCAATATATTTTCAATATTTCTCTTTTATATTAACAAATGGCACATCACTTTCTTTGAAACAAAGAAAACAGGGGGCCTTTGCCTCCTGTGACATTCATATTGTTTCCTGTAACTGATACAGAGTGGGCCTGTATTGTGTCAGTGTGGAATGGACCAAAGTGTGCAAGAGATCCCTTAAAGAACAACCAAATTGCCACACCCATCTAGTAATAGGAAATGGAGCCTTGTGCCAGGTTGCAAGAACAGGCAGGAATGAATTGTACCCTTTCCCCCCCACCTTGGAGAGAGAAAAGGCTAATTCTTCACTGTGCTTTGAGGAAAAGCACTGCCAAACCTTTGTTTCTTAAAAATGCAGACAAAATAACTATCAACAAAAGATTCAAAATACACCACAAAACTTCTGTTTCCAAAAATTGAAGGGGAAATTTGAGTGTATTTGAGCATTTCCCAAAACTGGACTCTAAGACATTCCATTTAAATCTAAGATTGCAAAAACAATGTTGGATCCTTATTAATGAACACAAAAATGAGCTTTACTATAGCCATGTTAATACATAATCATGATGCTAACAGGATTCACCCTTTACAGTGCAAATGTCAATGCCTGAAGTTCACACATTATTGGATTAAAGACCTTTATGTAATAAAATAGACCATTTATGCTTTTTCCCCCTCTGTTCATTTCAAAATACATTTATAATGCATCAAAAATATTTTTCACATACAATTCCTTTTTCCTTTATGCAAATCTCTCTAGCTTCTACAAGAAAAGAGGCAGGTGCTAAGTAGCAAAGGAAGATTGGCATTCTCCTTAAAAGGGTTTTGACGAATATGCACATAGCTGTCAACTGAGCAGCAGCTAACAGAGACACTACTGGAAACAACACAAAAGAACAGATTTTAAGTAATTCAGAGCTGGATCTTAACCGTGACAAAACACTGGGTTGTGTGATGAGCAACTCCCTTCGACAGCTAGCTAGATATATCAAGCCTCAAATACTAGAGAAGACTTTGATTTAACCATCTGGAGCATTTCACTGTGTTTATTCCACCACACGGCAACACTATTATTGGGGGCACAAACAAAATAAAAACAAAAAATGGGCCCGCTGGCATCCCTTTGATGGCCTTCAGAGTGGGTAGCTTGGATTTGGGAGCAAACTCTGTGCCTTATAACTTGCATCTGCTGAAGGCACTCACTTCAACACTTTAAACTCTCAGCCTCCCTCTCTTGCCATATGAGGCCCTGCCCACTTTTGGACTGCAACCTTCAGCACGTTTCCCTGAGTGCAGCCACTGAACTAACGGAAATTGTGTCCTCCATATTACATCACAACAGCTGGCAGGGCTTCTTCTTTAATCCCACAGACTGAAATCAAGTCCAAGGCACTTACTGGACTTCACTGTAACTATCTTGGCAACTTTAAAGAGGCATGAACTACAACTCCCAGAATTCTGCGAGTTGCAGTCCATACCTCTTAAAAGCTGCCAAAGTTTAGAAACATTGCTATAGAGACATTGTGAACGCTTGTGAATATTACTTGCAGTCTGAACATACATTTTTAAAAAAATTCCAAATCCATACTCATTTGCAAAAACACATACCCTCCATGAACCCAGCATTATCGAGTTCTGTCATTCAGAGAAAGAGCTTACATACTTCCCCATAAATTTTTAACAAACAATTGAAGTTTGTATGTGGGTTTTTACCAATTCATGCTACCTGCCTGAAACACACAGTAATGTACAACATAAGAGGTGGAAAGCTGCAGGAGGAATTATTGAAAACTCTTTATTTGCTGGCAGAAGCCCCTCTGGAGTCAAACCTGTGAGGGGAAGGTCAATTAAAGTTATTAGGAAAAAAATGGGTTCCAGTTTGTGAAATCTTTGATATTCTTTTTCTCACATACAGTTCTTATTCTCCATACAACAAAGCCCAGTGCTTTGTAAACATTTGCTCTCGGCAAAAAACATGATAGCTAAAGTAATCTGAGTGTATCATATAGAAAACTCCATTCGACTCTATGAAGTCCCACATGAATACAGGCTATCTCGTTCCCTCCAGTTTTAAGGAAGACTTTGAGTCAGCAACTTTCAATGAGATTTTTGTGATACATTTATCTACCGGTATATATATCACTGTTAAGATTGCACTGGAGACTCTGGACCATGGCAAAGTAGTAATTATTTTTGCATTTTTTTTTTAAAAAAAGTTTCACAACAGCATTCACAGTAAAAAATGGAGTGTCCTATCCTTCTATACATCAATTTTTAGTTTGGTTGTTCTTTAAAGTTTACCCCTTTTGCTGTCCTGTATTAAGTGAGCAAGCAAGTAATGCAGTAGCTGGCAAATGAAGCTGCATACAGCAAGATTTCTGGATTTTTTGAACTAAAGCGCACGGAAGCAAGATCCATTAAAGGCAGCATATTGATTATTTGTATGACATAACTAGGATATTGTAGCTAAAGTCTAGCAAGCTTGATAAGATAAAACTAAGTCCTATTTACTGTATTTAACATTATCTGAACATACCAAGCCTTGAAGATGGAATAAAATTTACTTGCCAATCCACATGTTAGGCTACTAACATTGAACTGTTCCATTTCGGTCAATGATTTGAAAAATAATTTTGCAAACAGAACTTATATCAGTAAAACACTGACGTGTATTTGGCAACTGATTTTGGTTTCTTTCCAGAATAGAGATTTCTCTAAATTATAGCTCAACTGGAGTAGTATTAAGGACTTCAGAAGGCTGGTAAAAATAATGTGACTTTCAAAAAAACAAAACAAAAAAGGATCGCCAGTATATGGCATCGGAGAACAAAAAAAACAACCAATATTGCTCTTACTGCAGTGAACAAGTAACATTAGAAATCACAATGGTGGAAGTGGTTCAAATGACAAAAGCATCATCTTCAGCAAGCTTGCAAAGTGGGTCATGAATACGGATTTAGTCCTTTAGTTACTCAACAGCTTTTGCTCATAGTTAAGTTTCTGGTTTCTGGCTGTGCTATTTTACTATATTCTTTGGCATCCATAAAATAATTTCACAGATTCATCAGAATTACAAGATGCTTTTCTCCCCCAGTTTGAAAGTGTCCGATTGTGCGTTATGTAAGGGTATGTATAAGTGTGTGTATATCACATACACACACATACACACACACACACACAATTTGTATTCAAAGTTACCTACCATCAGCAAAAATGTTTAGTGAACTTCAGTTGTCTTTTTATTTTACTTCCCTGAGCTTACACTGGGGCCACTCCCATCAAGCCTGTAGCAAATCTCAAAACCTTGACTGTAACCTTTGAAGCCAAAATTGAATCAATAGTGTAACGAAGTGCAAACTTGGAGAGATCTGCATGACTCGTAAGTCACACCAGCTTCTAAACAACATTTAAGGCTTATTAGAAACATCTGATGTACAGTATTACTAAAATATTTAGAATGCTGACTTCTGTGAATCACTCTCTTAGGATGTGTTGATGGCTCACTAACAAGTTTTTACTTTGAAAGAAAAGGAAATAAAGGGGAAAAGCCATCAATGTAATTAGTGTTCATAAAAACAAGTAAGATGGGAAAGGAAATGTTTCAATGATGCTGCCTCTTCAACCAAGTGACTGCTACTGTACAGAAGCAGCTTCTAAAGAGATGAGCAGAGATTTATTTTGAGTTATCATGAAAGCACAGACTGGAGTTCTTTGAAGCTATTTGAATAATTCCCCCTCTGAGTAATGGAAACATTTCTTCTTCTGATCTTTGTTTGGCCCATACTAGGCTACTTTAACCTGAGGAAATTATGGGGAATGGCTCTAATAATCAAAGGTTTAGGTTTTACCAATGAGTAGTATAAATAACACCCCAAATTACTCTGGAAAGATACTGACAGGAAGCAGAGCAGCTTTAGCATGGATCTGTAAATTCTATCGACTGAGAGCTTTGGATGGTTCTTTATAGAGCCGCTCAGCTGATAGTTGGAGTGATAAGAGTTAAATCTTGGTTCTTGCCTCCTGGATGGACCCTGATTGAACTGAAGAGGTGAGGAAGAAGAAGGAAAAAAAAAAGATTAGTAGACCATAAATACAATGTTGTATTCCTCTACCCATTAAGTGCTTTCTTCAAATAAGCTTGTTGTGCTTCTTTAAAAAAAAGAATCGCTTATTTTACTTCATACTTGCACACGCAGACATACACACCGGCAAACCCTGCACATGTGTACATGCATGTGCAGGTGCACAGACACACATACCTATGAACATCTATTTTTACTATTCCATGTTCTATGTTGGCTTCCATAGTAGTAATCTCCTTCTGAAACCTGCCCCGAAAGAGACTGTAACATCTGGCAGATCATGAAATCAATTTGCTTAAGTAATGCCCATAAAACTGTCGTCCCTGCATGAACAACAGGCGCTGGCAATCTCAGATCTCCTCATTAAAATCCTGAGATGTCCTGCTTGCTCCCAGAAAACTGATGTCCTTAATAATGTGTATGCTTGCATTCTATGTAACCAAGATATACATGTGACAAAGCCTAACTACTGTGACTGTATAGGAGTCTAAATTGGTGAAGCCTGGAGCTGTTTCTCAAGCGTATAGAGAGAGGAAACAACAGTGCTCATTTCTGAATTATATATACAAATTAAAAACAAAGTAACAAACCAAAATCCTTTGTTATGATACCAGTTGAAATTGGACATGGCAGTTGTTAACTGGATTTAAGCCTCACAAAGCTGTCATGACTGGTCTCAAAGGTGCATTAAGATGCTAAAATACTCATTCTGAAATTATCCTCATTTCCTGAATCTAACTGGCTGTGGTGCCCTCTGCCACTTCCAGATTCTGTGTCAGAGTCACTCATTTCTGCATCTGAAAAGTAGCCATCAGTCTCATTGTCAAAAGGATGCAAAATAACCTTTGATCTTTCATTTTCTGGAGGTCCATGAAGCAATTCGGGCATCTTGTTCTGTGGTCTTTGAGTCCCTTTGCCTTCTTTCGGTAATTTGAACCTCACCACTGTTTTCAGACTACCTACTGAATCAGGCACTTGAACCAGAGAGTTAGGATCAGTTGGGGTGTATTTCATGACATCCTCATCATTGTTTAGGTTATTTATGAGACTCGGGGATGCTTGAGAATCATTTGCTTTTGGAAGAGGAAGTGCTGGATGAGAAGAGCCCTTCTTAGACGACTTTTTCACTTCACATACCCCTTTACGTTCTGACTGTAGCTTGTCCATACTTTTCTCTGCCTTGCCGTTTCTTAAATCATGGGATAAAGATTTCGTGGTGTTATTTGCCAAATAACTGCTGTTAGTCCATTTATTTGAATCCCCTTCTTGATGTCTTTTAAAGAGGGCATTTAAGCCATTTCTTGCTGTTTTTTTCTTAGTGTGTGTTCGATTTTTACTTTTAGTTTTCTTGGTTGTGTCACTCTGTTTCAATGGGGACTTCAAGGAATGATCCATCATAAAACTTAGTAAGGTCTCTTCATCTTGTAAAAGTTCCTCAGAAAGGCCTGGAGTTGTATTTTCACGATGGCCGTTGTTCAAGGACCACTCACTCATTGCCATGTTCTCTGTGGTGATCTGTACAGATTGAGCCAACCAGCTATTGAAGAAGGTCCCAGCAATGGGAAAGGAAGTTGACAAGCCTATTGCAAGAATGAGTAGAAACATAGAATGCATTAAGATCAGTCATTATTATTTTTTTACAACTCAATATAAATTCAAGTACTGTCTAATAATTAGATTACAAGAAATCAGTTCAATAATGCAAGAATATCTGAATCACATATGGCAACTACTTTGTGAAGAGCCACCGTCACATGGTCACTGTATTTTCTGAATGTAATTTTCCTTTTGCCTCACTGTTAAATACAGGTAATCCTTGATTTACAACAGTTTGTTCAGTGACCATTTGAAGTTACAATGGCACTGAAAAAAGTGAGTTATGATCATTTTCACACTTACAAACGTTGTAGCATCTCCATGGACACATGATCAAAATTCAGACGCTTGACAACTGACTCATATTTATGACGGCTGCAGTGTCCCAGGGTCATATGATCAACTTTTTCAAACTTCTGACAAGCAAAGTCAGTGGGGAAGTCAGATTCATCTAACAACCATATCACTAACTTAACAACTGCAGTGATTCAGTTAACAACTGTGTCAAGAAAAGTTGTAAACTGGGGCAAAAATCACTTAACAAATGTCCCATTTAGCAACAGAAATTTTGGGCTCAATTGTGGTTGTAAGTCAAGGACATTCTTACCTTAATAATATCCAATGCACCCTTTCTGATATTTTTTTTAGTTATGAATATATGGGATAGAAATTGCCTGCATGATGCATGAGCATTAAAGGGCTGGAATCCACAAAAGTTTATGTCACAATATATTTGCTAGTTTTTAAATCACAACAATACTCCAATAGTTTGGAAAAGTGCTGCTAAGCAGGCTCCCTGCTCTTGAGAGATGGAAACCCCTGAATAGCAGTTTTGGATGAATCAAATTATACATGCGAATGAAATAATATTTCAAATAAACAAGCTATTTCACTTATAGGGCAGGGATAGGGAACAGGCAATTCTTCTGGTAGAAAATATCCCATAAATTGGACACCCTGCCAGAAAAAAAGCACTTTCCACATGTGCCACCTGCTTTACTTCAGACAGTAGATAGTTTCTAAAGAAGATCTTAGTGGCTCTTATAATGCTTTGAGGAACAAGTCTCAAACTGTGGAACGTTTTAAAGATAACCACTAGTAGACTGAACTAAAAATACATGAGGAGTCACTGTAATAGTTGTGAAATGCTCTCGCAGTACCTGGACTCTATTGACGGCCTGGCAGATTGTTTTAATTTGCAGTTTCCAAACTGCTGCTGGAGTTCTGTGATTTTCATGGACTAATCTGGAGGCTACAGAGCGTGGATCACTAGGAACATGCTGTTTTTCTAAACTATCTACAGAATCAGAACCAGCATGATGAGGTTCTCCATCAGTGGACATCAGAACAGATGGATACCAGAAAAGTCCCCTCTAGCTTACAAGTCTCAAAGTAAAGCCAATCTTTCCTTCTGAGTAATAGTCTTTTCAAACACTGGTGTATATACAGCAAGTCAAGATTTGGACTGAGGTCATAAGACACTCTCCACCCGCTAAGTCTCTCATTCATTGTACACAGGGAGTTTACATCCCGTTGCTTGCTTTACCCTCCTCCTCCTCCTCCTCCTCCTCCGGAATATTTTCACTCTTTCGTAACTTCTCCAAGAGCCTGAAATGTAGCTTTCTGGAGCTACATATTCCCACTGCTTTCATCAGTGAGTAAGCTGAAGAGGGAGTGAAATCCAGAAAGAGTGGAATTTCTCCTTAAGATAGGCCCTGCATTTTGAATCAGTATCTCCCTGGAGCTAGGCCTTACTTTCTGCCCTTCCCAATGGGTAAAACTGTTTCAAGGGGGTCGTAAGCTCCCAGTGATTTGAAGAAGTACTCCTTAATATGGATTTGGCCAGTAGATGGGGCTTTGCAAGGGAAGCAATGTTCTGGTCCCTGCTACCATCATCTGTCACCCTCTCACAACAATCCAATCCCATTTTAAGGAGCAACACAGTTCTGTTTAAAGTCATGTGAAACTGCATCCAGAATTGGACTATTGCCCCACACAGATGAACCACAATCTTAACAATATCTCCACCACTGATTAGCCTATTGGTGCTTGTGCAGACTTTTCTCAATCACCGATTGATGCTGCTGATTTAGCCCTTCTAAATGTAATACCTAAAGTATGGATGACCCCATTAAAGAAAATAATGGAAAAAGGATAAAATTCTATAGCATCTCAGCATATATATATATATNGATTCTACTGTAACAGTGGTTGCTCAGGGAAATCTGGAATCAAGTAACTCTACATGATGATTCTAATCGCTAAATTGAAGAATCTGTTCAGAACAACATTACGTGTGAGTGAGTGCATGGAGAATTGCAGAAGAAATAAAATCAAAATAAATCTTCAATTCCTGGTTCTTCTCTAGCATCAGCCATTCAGTCACCCATCAGGACAGAGGAGCACCCTGTGCACATTTTTACCAAATGGATGCTGCTGGAGAGAGGGAACTTGGATATTCATAAAGCAGGAGTGTCAAACTCAATTTCACTGAGGGCCGCATCAGCATTGCGGTTGCCCTGGGGGAGGCGGGTGGGTGTGGCCAGAGTGGGTGTGGCCTACTGGGTGGGCATGGATAGAGTGGGTGTGGCCTACTGGGTGGGCGTGGCCAGCTCTACATCATTCGCGTCAAGGGTGCTTATGGGGGTCTGGGCAGCAGTGGGACAGATCTGAGGGTCTCTCATAGAAGGGGGTGGGACCGGGGCAAGTGCCAAGGCATGGTCCACCGGGGCAAGTGCCAAAATGGCCACCACAAAATTGTACATTGGCTCCCAGCTGGCCTGGGCCAGGGCCAAGGCAGCAGGGGCCGTTCCCTCACTGTTTCCAGGATGGCTTCGCGGGCCACATGAAACCACTTCGCGGGCCACATCCGGCCCCCGGGCCTTGTGTTTAACATGTCTGTCATAAAGGGTCCATAACAGTGAACATGGCCAATCTGAAACACATATTTACAGTGGTTTGTCCTGTCCACCAGCCCCACAAAATCATGCCTGTTGTTCCTATGCCCCATATTCTTTTCTCTGGATACATGGACTGTGTTCCAAAAACAGCACAGCCTGCAGAGGCCCATTGCTTTTATTTTCTAAGGCTACTAGATGGGCTATGTGGAATCCAGAGACATTTTAGAAGAAAAGATAATGCTATATAAAAAGTAAGCAAATAAAAATGAAGAGCCTGGCAAGTACAAGAGACACATCCCCTAGCACACTGATGCCTGCATACCACAAAGTCTATCCCCAACTGTGATGGTTTTTGTGTCATAACTAAATGACCCAATTAAACAGCTGCATCCAAGAATATCTATACAGTGGAACAGCCATTATATACTTGAGCACTCTGCCCAGAGGAATGCCATCTGCAGTTTGCAAAATATTATACCCTATATATCTGACACAAACAAGTATGAATACAAAAAAACACAACTCCCGTTTTTCAAAAATTATCCCGTACAGCTCCAATGAATGTGAGTCAAAAATATACTTAAAACATTAATTTCTGAGAAAATATTTTGAGTATTTACAACCTCATCTATGTGACTCTGCGGGCTTGATAGGTTTCAAACGTATATTTTGAAGCTCAACTTACCCAGCTGTCCCAGTACTAACTCATTCCCTGATTTTCTCTTTTCTTTCTTCTCAGGACTGCTTTTTCTATCATCTCTTCCTTTTCTTTTTGGATCACTTCTCCTTCCTTTTGTTCTCTTCTCAGCTTGCTCTGTTCAAATTTAAAAACAGAATGAATCACTGCTTATCTTATTAATTTAAAACACTGGTTTCTTTCACATTCTTCAAAGTATCTTATGGTGAATTACATTATGTAAAATATGCCAGATAAAACAATAAAATAAGTTAACAGTTTTAAACATACAGTAATATGTCCAATCAGAGAGCCAGTTTGGTGTAGTAGTTAAGGCATCAGGCTAGAAACCAGAAGACTTTTAAGTTCTAGTCTTGCCGTGAACACAAAGCCAGATGGGTGACCTTGGGCCAGTCATATTATCTCAGCCCTAGGAAGAAGACAATGGCAAACCACTTTCAAAAAACCTTGCTAAGAAAACTGCAGGGACTAGTCCAGGTAGTCACAAGGAGTCAACAATGACTCCAAGATAGCAAATGAAAATAAAAATGTGAATCAAAAAAATGAGTCAAAAGAAGAATCAGACTAGAGCACGGGTGTCAAACTCACTGCGTCACATGACATGCTGGGGTTGGTGTGGTCTCCGCATGATGCAACCGGCCCAGGGGCCGGCAGTTTGACACCCCTGGCCTAGAGTCTCTGTGGAATCACAAATGGACTAAAGTCCAATCCCTTTTCAATTCTGTTGACCCTTATTTAACCCCAAGATAGTGCTGATCATTAGTGGAATAGATTCTTGTGCATAGGCATGATTAGTAATAAATCTGTCTAACTGGAACTTCACATGTGGTCCTGATCTTTCGTGTACCCCGGCCTTAGATCAGGGTGGCAGCGGCCTGGAGAAGGTCTCTGGTGCCCGGATTGGGCTGTTGGAGGGCTGCGGAAGCATTCCCCCAGCCTCACATCTGGGTGGCAGCAGGAACCACGGCAGAGAGGAGACAGATCTTTTCAAGGGGAGTCCAGTGCAGCAGGAAGGGAGGGAGACGCATGAGGTATCTTAGTGGGTAGGAGAGACCTTGGGGCCTGTTCTATCACTAGGCCCTCCATGGCCTTCCCCACCCTGAGATACCTCATGTTCACTTAACAAGCTGCGTGGGTCTTAACGAGCAAGGAAGTGATCTCGTTCGAGGTACGAGATTTACTCCCATGAGTTTTCGAGTTATGAGTGGAATGGGCAGGCTCCATTACACTCGTAACTCAAGGACTACCTGTAGTGCTGATCATTAGTAGAGTAGATTAATATCAAACACAAAAGATCATCACATGTGAAGTTCCAATTAGACTGATTTATTACTAATCATGCCTATGCACAAGAATCTATTCCACTAACAGTCAGCACTATCTTGGGGTTAAATAAGGGTCAACAGATATCAAAAGGGATTGGACTTTAATCCATTTGTGATTCCACAGAGATTCTAGGGTGATTCTTCTTTTGACTCCACCCCCAGGTTCTGCCACTCCTTCTCCTACAGTCTTATTATTTAAATTAATTAAGACCATTAGGCGGACTATCTGAATTAAACACAATAATCCTATTTTACATTCTGGTGGTTCCTCTTGGCTGCGATTCTGAAGTCATTATACAGACTATGCATATTTATATTTGGGTCAATAAAACATTACAGATTTTGCAAGAGTACGTCATGTCATTATTATCCTTTCTATAAGGCTACAGTTCCATTTCAATGTAATTTCCACATTTTCAGTATAATCTTAGTACATAGTTAATCATTTACAGAACAGGAATTTGAGATTATGAAGGACTAAGGTAAAAAAAAAAAAGATGCAAAGGTGGCAAAATTCCAAAATGTATTCAGTGGAATCGTGCCAGATGGGACCATGATCCAATGATAAAATACATGCTTCACCTACATACAATACCAGATTTAACCTTGGACATCCACCGCTAGTAACTGATATAAAAGATCTTTGCTGGTGAACTTCTAGCAATTTTCTCAGTTTTCACTAGCTTTGACTCCTTCACGTTGGAGGTCAAATATTTTGTTGGCAATTACATTTATAAAACAAGTTTATGAAGATAACATTGGTAGACATTTAAACACACGTTTTCTGGACCAAAGTTTAGTAAAGGTTGCACAAGAGCACGTTTATTATTCTTATATCCTGCTACACCGCCTGAACGGGCCCCTTAGGGCATCCTACAATATTAAATTACAAAACAATTAAAATCCAATCTTAAATGGTCACAAAATATCAATAAATGCTTAACAATTAATTTAAAATAGCAGTCTAATAAATCTACAGGGCAACACAAAAAAGCAGAGCAATAAAACCAGTCATTTTAAAATTAAATCTGTCCTGCTCTCTAACTACCTGTTACAGTAGAAACATTTGGCTAATTTTTTGGATGGGGATGCAGTCGTGACTTCTGGGCTTCCTCAAGGACGAAATTCCAGAAGTCACTAAAGGGAGGCCAGGCCTACATTTCCATTTTGTCCTTTCAAAAATATCTCGGAGTTCCCACTGGCTTCTCTAACTTCATTGGATGACTGCTTGTCTTCTGGCTGCTCTCTCAAGCCATCTGCCCTTATAGGCAATAGTAATTAAGTCTGCCATTTTCTCCCCCTCCCCCCCTGCACAAATGGTTGGACTACCTCATTTTTCCTTTTGCATTTATTTACACTCACACTTGAATAATTACAGGTAGTCCTCAACTTATGTCCACAATTGAGCCCAAAATTTCTGTTGCTAAGTGATACAGTTAAGTGAGTTTTGCCTCGTTGTATGACTTATTTTGCCAGTTATTAAGTGAACCACTGCAGTTGTTGAGTTAGTAATGGGGTTGTTAAATGAATCTGGCTTCGTCATTTGAGTTTGCAAAAGGCAACCGCATGACCCCAGGATACTGCAACTGTCATAAAGATTAGTCAGTAGCCAAGCATCTGAATTTTGATCTTGTGACTATAAGGATGCTGCCATGGCCATCAGTGTGAAAAATGGTCATAAGTCACTTTTTTTTCAGTGCCGTTGTAACTTCAAATGGTCATTAAATGAACTGTACTTCAAGCTTTTAGCTCATCGCTAATTCTTATTAATTGCAATGGGTGCATAAGGAACAGGCTTAGAAAACAGAGAGTGAACTTTCACAAGGAATCTGTATTAAGGTGCCAAACTGATATTAGAAAAACAAATGTGTCTATCTGATTCTATCCTTGATGGATGGCTCTTTTCTGGATTATAAGCCTCTTACTGGGAGTGCAAACATGTTGTTGTGGTTTTGTCTCTCTTATCCCAAGAGATCTTGATGTAATGCTACACAGCAGTTTATAAAGCACCCACTTTTGGAGGTTTCTGCCTAATGCAAGTCAGTTGTGCTTAGTTGCTACTTTGTGGTTAGAGCTACCAAGATGAAAACACAGCAGGTCTTGCCTACTACTGTATGAACTTATTCCTAAGCCTCCAGAATGGGCTGCCATCACAACAAGAATACTGGAGTTAAATACTATTGGCTTAAAGCAATTAGGCCTTTGTTGCAGCCAGTTAATAAACCACTATTATTCTTTTAATATAGGATTTATATTTGCAGGCTTGCCAATCAAAGATTTTTTTTCCTCACAATTACTGAACCGATTTCCAGGAAGAAAAGCAAAGCAGAATTGATGTTTGCTCAGTTCCTGCCAGCGAACTGGAGAAGGGCAGACACATTTTTCACTTGACTTAACAAATGAAATATATGGCTTTGTTTAGATGGTGCAGTGCTTCCAAACAACAATATCAATGCTAGACTTTTTGAAAAAGAAGCCTGTCAAAAGGAACAGCTGGATTTCAAAGCCTGACAACTAGAGGGTTGTTTTTCAGTTCACAGAAGATAGATAGGGGAAAAGCAGCTTTCAGACTGGCAACCTTTCCAAGCTTTAGGAGACATCGCCTGCCTAAAAGATTATTCATCAGCCACACAATCGACCACCAAATTCAGCTTGTCCATTAATGTGCCAAATACATTCTACACACAGCTGTACATTAATTAAGATGCATGCAGCAATTAATAAACCTATACTAGATCAATGATAAAGGAGGAACGGGTCTTCCCTCTGTGAAGGAAAAAAACAGAGAGCAAGACAACTTGGGTTAATCTGAACAATTCAACGGGAAAACAAGCCAAACCATGTAACTACAGGGCATCATTGACTTACAACCATTTGCTTAGTGACCATTCCAGGTTACAATAGCCCTGAAAAATGTCACTTACAACCAGTCATCACACTAACAACCAATGCAGCATCTCCAGAGTCATATAATCAAAATTTGGTTGCATGGCATCTGGCATGTATTTACAATGATAACAGCATCCTGGGATCACATGACTGCCATTTATGACTGTCCCGGCCAGCTTCTGGCAAGCAAAGTCAATAGAAAAATCCGGATTCGCTTAAAGACCACATGATTCACTTAACAACTACAATGATTTGCTTAACAACTGTGGCAAAAAAGTCATAAAATTGAGCGCAATTCATTTAACAACCACCCTGCTTAACAATGGAAATTCTGATCTCAACTGTAGTCGTAAGTTGAGGACCACCTATATACCAAAATGAAACTTAAGAATATTGGAAATAAGGATGCTCAGCTAATCTTCAAAGCCTATTAGCATCAATCAGGCTGGTGTTTCTTCACAATGCCACTCGTAGGGCTATAATTCACACTGCAACTCATTGCTGAGAGGGTAATGATTCTGTAACCATAATAAAAAGCGAAGTTCACCCTTCTCTGTTCCCCAGAATACAAAGGGGAATAAGGAACAGTGAAGTACATTAAGTTAAACATGATATAAAATGTTCATTTATTTAATAATTATTAATCAAATTTATATGGCCTCCCATCTCCCCAAAGGGAACTCTGTGTAGTGTACAAGTGCACAACAAAAACAGGTAAAAGTCACAGATTAAAAAAACCCCCACAGATATATAAAAACATATAAAAATCACATTAACAGTAAATATTATAAAAATGGAGATACCAACTCTTTCAATCTATTTCAGTCTACTGATTTCCATTAGAAAAGACACCTTACCAAAAACTGCTGGCTATCAAAATGTTTGATATGAAACCTGTAATTTCTGATCTAGACTCTAACGAGGATAAGATTTGGATGATGTGCAGTGTATTTCTTTCAAGTAAGATTGCTGAGAACTAAACTGGACAAAGAGGACAACCTAATGCCTACAACATTGGCAAGGGACATGGAGGCTGATTCAGTGGCACTGGAGGAGGGGAAAGTGTTTCTACTCCCTGATCCATTTCCTGAGCATAATTATGCCTTAAATCTGTTATTTGTCCCATTACAGAAATGTATATACGCAGGCTGATTACCACTCAAAGTCTCTCTGGAAACAGAGCAGGGAAAACGGTAGCTCTGGAGAGAAGTAATTTTCATCAGGAAAATGGCATGGGAAAAGGGTTAATGATCTGGGCTCCTCCTTCTTCCCGGGCCTCCTATGCTTATTTGCCAGTGCTTAGAAGCAAAACATTCAATAATGGATCTGTGTTTCTTTATCCACTTTGGTTCTGAATTTGTTGGTAATATAAGAGTAACAAAACAAGAAATATGGAGCAGGGTGCACTGAAACCAGCCATATTTCCCATCTTTCTCTCTAGGGCAGCTTGGGATTGATGGATGGGTATTATAAAACCAAACATCTGGAGGGATTCATGACGGAAAAGGCTACTTTCTGGTTTACAGATGACATATCTCCCAGTCTGTAACAAAGATGATGAGTGAAATACACCACTCAGAAACTGAGAAGCAAAACAATGTATTTTCCAATCGCTCTCAGAGGAAAACAACTTTTAATCATCCTGCTAGTCCCAACCTTCTGTGCAGACCACTGAAGAGGCATACGCATGAGGATCAGTGCTGGCTCTATGTGGCACGTCACACGGTGCATCTGATGTTTTTGAAGGAAAGCAGACAGTGGCAGACTCAGTCATCAACAAGGCTCATGAAGTTGTTTTTGCCACAAATCATGGAATGGTACATCAAGCAATATTCCTTGAAGAACTGGGTCTTTTTAAAATACCTTTACAGATGTTTTCAACAAGAAAAAATATTTACTGGAACAGTCTGATTCAATAAATCAGTTGTAATAGTTGTTGTGATAGTATTAGTTGTGATAGTTAACACTCCAGGAATAATATGTTTCAGGATTTATTCCAATTTTTAAAGCTTTCCCAGAACAGCCTTAAAAAAAATTCCCATTTTTCAAAACTGATGAAAAACAAGCAGGCAAAATATATGCCCTATATCTTCCAATCTGTCCATATCTTTTTCAAGGGAAGAACTTTCTCTTCCTTTTGTTGGAAAATCTTCCTAAGCCTTTGCTAAATAGGATGTTGAAGCAGAAGGGCCAAATAGGATGGAATCCAAGATTCCAATTTTTTTTTCAACTGCATAGGCTATTGATATTTCTGGGTTCAATTCAAATCCTAAAAATCCTTACAGTTCTAAGAAACTTTGGTTCAAAATACCCTATGATATGCTTGCTCCCAAATGAACCAACCTGAACTCTGAGATTACCTGGAAAGCATCTAATTCATAGCTATTCCCACATATAAAAATTCCCTGCTTTGGAAAATAAATTATATTTTGTGACTATAAAGTTATACTGTTTAGATTTCTGTAACTTTATGTTTTACAAGCCAAATATTCAAAGAAACCACAAGTGACAGTAAAACAAGGCCAATTTAAACACATTTCCAAGAAAGCAATCTGGTTTGGACAAAAAGAAGTTCTGTGCTGCATTTCAAAAGATCAACATATAGGTTCCATGTATCCTTTCAATTTATTTAACAGTCCTGTGACCACTGGGAATACAGAATTATATGAAAAAATAAAATCGACAAGAGTTATTTGCCCAGTGATATTCTGAACAGAAAATAGGTATAAAAATAATTGGCATTTGCTTATCTAGCATATAACAAAGCATGAAGACAAGGTTGAATGAAAGTCTTCTCTGTGACAGAGCAAAAACAATGAACCTACAATTTACAATGACAAAAAAAACAGCTTTAAAATGTTTCTTTCTGATTATAGAAGGCATGATCAGCAGGAGGCCTAAATATTAAATGCCAAGTTTATGGTTCAAAGTCATAGAACATGGGACCACATTGGTGGTCTTGAAAAAATTAGTAGGGTTGTACTTGATTACTACTTGAAGTGGAGACCCCTTGGGGATTCCCAGGATGGTGCAGAAGGCTCAAGAAAAAGTACCACTTGACTTAACAGGAACAACAACAACAAAACATTTCCAGTAGAAAATGTGTTTCTTCCATACCTTTGTTTTGTGGATGTCTATTCCTGAGGCTAGCAATCACGTCTCAACTTCAGCTCAGACAGAAAAATGAAAGTCAGTCAGCTCAGCCCCTTTTTTGGCAAGTATGAACCATTGGCTGCCCCCCCCCCCAAACAAGACACCTGCACTGAAGAATCTGACTAATTATGAACCCAGCATGGAAGCTGCCATGTGAATCACATGTGTGTCTGCAACATTCTTCCTGACTGTTTATTTTGGCAGAAATATCTACTATATCAGCTGGTGGAGAATTTTTTTTTATGCATACTCACAGTAGTGTGCTTTTAATCTAAATGAGACTTATGCATAATATATATGTCTGAAAGCACAGGAACACCACCACATCTTACATAACCAATACTTTTATTTGCTTACATGCTCTATTGTGTAAATTCTGTGAAACACACAAACACAAAATCAAAATCTGCAATCAAGCCAGTATAGGTGGAAGAGTCAGAGGCTGTACATACCACACGCTAAAACATAATTAACAGGATAGCAACAGCTATGATTATCCAACATACCATCTAAAACATTCCACATAATGACTTAATTAGATACTTTAAGACATGATCTTTTTTGTTCGATTAGCCACATTATGGTTTATAAGCACTCATTTATGGTTGACCATGTCACAGACTGGATAAGGGCTTTCTGACTAATGGATGCTCAGTTATCCAGACCAGACGAAGTAGAAGAAAAGGTTATTATGAAATGCCCATATCTTTGAGATGGAGCAAGCTATATGCAGTTAAATTATCTCTTGTTCCCAGAGGTCCAATTAATGCCAAGGGTAATTACTGTGAGTGGGTTCTTTTCATTATGACTGGAGACTAAGTGGATACTTTAAAGATTTTTATTATGTTTCAAGATGTCCCCAATACAGCTTGTAGCCTCGTTTTCTCCAGTGTCTATTGTTAAGTACAGTTTATTCTGGATAATTTGAATAGGATTAATATCCAAGTAATAGTCCTCGGGCTCTTAATATTTTCTGGACCTTTAAGTTCTCCAATGGTAATGCCAGTTCAATCCTGGCCTTCTATTAGTGTTATTTGCCTATTGTGGGGGTTGGTATAATCTTGCCTTGTTTGCACCAGCTGTGAAGTGGGTGGCTGCCAAGCTCCAGACCCAACTCTAGGTGAGCTCTAAGCAAGAGGGCTGCTAAGCATCAAATTGAATTTCTACCAGTCTCTCAAACAGGATTGCTATTGCTTGCTGTCACTCTTGTCCTGGCAGCTGGACGTTTCAATAAGCTTAAAGCAGTAGCAGTTGGTGCTACTAAAGCTGGCCGTATGATACTTCTACTTCTGCTCAAATCCTCCATTCTCTTCTGTTTACCCACACTTTCCCCTCAGATAGGTGGGTCTAAGTGAGTTAAGCTGGCTAATTATGAACACAGACACATCCTTGATAAGGCAAAGGTGAGGTTAAACTAGACTTCTCTAGGTGCGGTGGTATGTCCTGGGTGTGCCAGCCAGGCATGCCATTGTAGATGCAGGCAAGTGGAGTTGGGCCAATCAAGTTGCAGCTTTCCTAGCATTTCCTGGTTGCACTTTACCAATGTATGTCATTGGTAAGGGAAGGGTACAGAAAAGCCATAAGGCTGGCAGCAGTTCCACCAGTTGGGCAGTTTCAGTGCAACCATTTTAAGTGCGGAGGGGTCAATGAGGTAGCAGCCACCAGCTTTCTTCTCCCAATTATAAGGATATTTTAGTGATTTGTCAGCCATACATAACTTTACTTAATTCATAGATCACTGGACTCCCATAGAACAGAAGAGTAAAGTAATCAAAACAAATCAAAGCAAGGAAGCAAAAAAAAAAAACCCCAAACAAAACAGTTCCATAATCCCCCTCTCCTCAAGGCCTATATAACCAGTTCTTCAAT
Organism: Protobothrops mucrosquamatus; assembly: GCF_001527695.2. NCBI lineage: Eukaryota > Metazoa > Chordata > Lepidosauria > Squamata > Viperidae > Protobothrops > Protobothrops mucrosquamatus. The sequence goes on along the minus strand of NW_015386262.1, from coordinate 1,302,312 downwards.
CGTTTCCTGAACAACATAAGGGTGTGTGCTACACGAATCCCTGGGAGAGACCATTCTATAGGGTAGAAACTGCAACAGAGTAGAGGCATGTTTTCTGAGCCCTGCAAGATGACATTCTTTAATTGATGAGGCCCAGAGTGGACATCCCCCACCCCTGCTGGCTAAGGATGTCCACTGATACCTGAATCGAGGCAATCTCTCAGATAGCCAGGCCCTAAGCCATGACAGGCTTTGTATGTCATAACCAAATCCTGAAGCCAAGTGGGAACCAGAGCAGCTTGTGAAGCAGCAGGGCAGTGTGTGAATAACACACTGCCACCTTCATTGCCCACACTCCCCCATTAAGGACCTGCAGAGGGCATACAGAATGACTTCGAGGGCCAGAAGTAAGAACTGCTAAGGTAATGATCTGACAGCCTGGCTTGAGACCATTCCAAGAATCTAATTTGAGTAAATGTCTCAGACAGGTACCTCCCTAATTTGTATGAAGATAAAGTGTGTGTCTGTGGGGGGGGCACACTCAGACTTGCAAGATACTATAAATGTTCCAATAGAATAGAAATAGAAATAGAAATAGGAATAGGAAACAGACTAGAATAGAATAGAATAGAATAGAATAGAACAGAACAGAACAGAGCTGGAAGGGACCTTGGAGGTCTTCTAGTCCAGCCCCCTGTTCAGGAGAACCTATACCATCTCAGACAAGTGACTGATTCTCCAGTGATGGAGCGCCCACGATTTCTGGGGGACAATCTATTCCACTGGTCGTCTTCACTGTCAGGAAGTTTCTCCTGAATTCCAGGCTGCTTCTCTCTTTGATCAGTTTCCAACCATTGTTTCTTGTCATGCCCTCTAGTGCTTTGGTGAATAACGTGATCCCTTCTTCTTTGTGGCAGCCCCTCAAATACTGGAATACTGCTATCATGTCTCCCCTATTTCTTTTTTTCTTTAGACTAGCCAAACCCAAGTCCTGCAGCCGTTCTTCGTATGTTTTAGTCTCCAGGCCTTTGATCATCTCAGTTGCTCTTCTCTGAATTTTTTCCAAACTCTCAACATCTTTTTTGTGATATGGTAACCAAAATTGGCTGCAGTATTCCAGGTGTGGCCTTACTAGGGTTTTATAAAGTGGTATTAATACCTCACATGATCTTGATTCTATGCCTCTGTTTATACAAACCAGGAATGTATTAGCTTTTTTGGCTGCTGCTGCATACTGCTGGCTTATGGTTAAGTGATTGTCCACTAGGACTCCAAGGTCCCTCTCACAGTTACTGTTTTTAAGCCAGGTCTTGCCCAATCTGTACTTGTACCTTTTATTTTTCCTGCCTAAATGAAAAACTTTGCTTTTCTCCACACTAAAACTCATTTTGTTGGATAGGGCCCATTGTTCAAGTTTGTCAAGATCTTTTTGGATCCTTAGCTGGTCTTCTGGGATGTTGGCTACTCCTGCCAGTTTGGTGTCATCTGCAAATTTGATGAGTTCCCCTTCAATTCCCTCATCTAAATAATTTATGAAGATATTGAAGAGTACTGGGCCTAAGACGGAGACTTGTGGTACCCCACTGCTTACTTCTCTCCATGTGGATGTAGTGCCGTTGAGGACTACTCGCTGAGTTCGGTTTGCCAGGCAGCTACAAATCCATCTGGTGATGATGTCTATTCCACCTTTTTCTAGCTTACCAAGGAGTAGGTTGCGGTCTACTTTATCAAATACCTTACTGAAGTCTAAGTATACTACGTCCACAGTATTTCGCTAGTCTATTAGTTTAGTCACTTTGTTGAATAATGAAATAAGATTGGTTTGTCATGATTTGTTTTTAACAAACCCATGCTGGCTACTAATTATAACTTTGTTTGCTTCTAGTTATTCTCAGATCTGTTTTTTTAATTATCTTTTCTAGGATCTTCCCAGGTATTGATGTTAAACTGATTGGTCTGTAGTTTCCTGGGTCTGTTTTTTTCCCCTTTCTTGAAGATGGGAACCACATCAGCTCTTTTCTAATCCTCAGGTACTTCTTCCCCTGTACTCCAGGATTTTTGAAAGATGTGGTGCAGTGGTTCTGAGATAACATCTGCAAGCTCCTTCAGAACTCTGGGATGCAACCTGTCAGGCCCGTGATTTATATTCGTCAAGGTCGGATAGGTGTTCTCTTACCATTTTCTTGCTTATTTTAATTTTTGTTTCTAATTTATCTTTTGCGTGGGTTTTTTGGTATGTTGGGCTATGGTTTCATTTTGTTTGAAGACTGATGTAAAGTATGAGTTAAGCAGCTTTGCTTTCTCCCTGTTGCCTGTTATTTCCTTGCCATTTTCTCTCTTTAGTGGACCTACAGTTTCCTTGACTATTTTCTTGTTGTTAATATGTTGGAAGAAACTTTATTATCCATGATTTCTGTTGCAAGTCTTTGTTCATTCTGAGCCTTTGCTTTCCTGACTTCATCTTTACATGTTCTGGCTGTCTGCTGATAATCGGCCTTAGTTATGTGCCCCTCTTTCCATTTTTTGTATTTGTCCTTTTTGTCTTTCAGTTTATCAGAGAGATCTTTGTGCAGTGATGCTGGTTTCTTCTTGAATTTCTTGTTTTTCTTTTTCAGTGGTATTGTGCTGGTCTGGACTTTTATGATCACATTTTTGAGAGTTTCCCACGCTTCTAGGGTTGTTTTCCACTTTAGGATTTTCATTCTTGGGATCTTTCCTAGGTTCTCTCTGAGTTTGTTAAAGTCAGCTCTTTTGAAGATCGAGACACTGTTTGGATTGTTTTCTGTTGCTAGTGTTTGTGTTATATTAAATTCCAGTATGACATGATCACTTTCGCTCAAGGTTCTGGCAACTTCAACTTCCTCTATCACTTATTCTCTATTAGTTAGAATTAAGTATGGCTTTACGTCTAGTTCCCTCCTCCACCTTTTGGATGACAAAGTTGTCGGCTAGGTTGGTTAGGAATCTGTTTGATCTCTCGCTCGCTGCAGAGTTTGTCTCCCAATTGATATATGGATAGTTGAAGTCTCCCATTACTATTGTGGTATACTTGCTACATACATTTGTTAACTGGCTGGCAAAGAGTTCATCTATTTCTTCTGATTGGTTGGGTGGTCTGTAATATACACCTCTGGTAATGTCACTGTTTTTCTCTTTTATATTGACTCATATGCATTCTGGAGAGATTTTATCTTTGATCATGTGTGTTTCTGTAGATATGTAGTGTTCTCTTACATATACTGCAACTCCCCCTCCTCTTTTTGTAGACCTGTTTCTTTTGAACAATTTGTATCCATCCATCAGTCCATTCCATTCATGGGTTTCGTCCCACCAGGTTTCTGTAATATCAACTATGTCATACCTACCCTCGTGTACTATTGCTTCTAGTTCGCCCTGTTTGTTCCCCAAGCTTTGAGCATTTGTATATAAGCATTTAAGGCTTTTGTGCCTGTGCATAAGTATGTTTCCTGCACCTCCTGAATGTTGTTTGAGGGTTTTTTTCCCATCTCTGCCCACCTCATTGTTTGATTTGTTTTCTTGGGATTTATGATTGGTTTTGGGTTCTAGAGATTCTGAAGATTGGTCACCCTTCCCTCTCAATTTTAGTTTAAAGCCCTCCTGATGAATTGGGCCAGTCTTTTTCCAAGTACATTTTCCCCTGTTTTTTGTGAGGTGCAGCCCATCTCTTGCCAAGAATCCTTCGCGAAGGAAATGCAATCCATGATCCAGGAAAGTAGTTTTAGATTTTTAGTCTGGTCTATCTTATAGGACTAACAGAACGAGATGTAGCTGAAAAAAGTGACTTATGACTGATCTTCACATTGCAATTATGGCCTGCTTGAAGACCATGAATTCTTGCACCCCCTCCCCCTTTAGGCACAAAGCATTAAAGTATGTTTGGTCAGTCATTTCTTCTCAGCCCTCTCAGATACTGATAAGCCACATCCAAAAAATTCCAGCCAAGAAAATAGACTTTTCCAGGTATTGCCAGAAATCAATCATATTTTGAAGGAGGGGAGGGAGTGCTAGATCAGAAAAGGATGAATAGGTCAGCAATTTCCTATATCCAACCCCCCCCCGACAGGAATCCCGTTCATCTATAGCTTGTTTTTAGCCTCGACTAATATTCAACAAAATGCTTTTTCTATCCCCCTTAGCTGTCATGGCTCACCACTGATGCTGATCTTTTAAAAAAATTATCATCTCTTTTTGAAAGCCAAGCTGACTGAAGTCAAGTCTTCATTAGGAAAAGGATAAGATTGAAGTTCATCTGCTGAATTCTTAAACAGATGGCATTGTACTAACTTTTGAACAGATTGTACTTTTCATTTAAAAAGGTTAAATTGTAAGTTTATATTATAGATACATCTTACATTTTTATATTTACCATAAAATGTGCACTGGAAAACCATTAAATTGGGTATATTGGTGACAATCCATGCATATACATGATATTTTCATCCCCCTCAGTGGCAACCCTCCAGTGTTCCCTTGTAGGTTAAAAGGAAAACAACATCAACCATGCACACAATTGTTTTCCTTCAAAAGTAGTCCAATGCTACTTCACACACATGTATAAAGAGCAGAAAGGAGTTGTCCTATCAGACATTGTTATAAACAGGGTTAAATTAATAAATCGATACAAGGCATTATAGAACAAATAATAAAATTCACAGTAGCTCTGAAATTTAACAAATTCTGGGTTACAGGTAATTCTCGATTACCAACGGTAATTGGGATCAGAGACTCTGCCGTTGATACAATTGTAAGGTGAAACTTTACGTGACTGTGCCAACTTACAACTACAATTCTGGTTGTCATTTTTAGGTGAATTCTGCACAAACACAGCATCCACAAATTATCGCCATTTGCAATCTCCTGCCACCTTCTCCACTGACTTTGCTTGTTGGAAGCTGACAGTTAAGGTCACAAATGGCGATCACACCATGGCAGGACCGCAATGTTGCAACTGCCAGCTGGTTGCCAAGTGCATAAATCACAATTATGTGACTGTGGAAAAACTGTGAGGGCTGCTATTACAAATAATTGTTGTAGGTCCTTCTTGTTCAGCATCATCATAACTTCAAATGGTCACTGAATGAGTGGACATTAAGCAAGGTCTATCTATCATTTAAGTGAAGAAATATTTACAAAGCTTACTGTAATGGGCATCTTTTTAAATAAGAAAAGTAAGCACTTTCTGGCTAGTTTTATTAAAGGCATAACTTTATGATTCTTTTCTGGCAGAAAAGTATATCTAGTTCCTGACAACACTGTAAACAGTGTGGCTGTGAAATGCAAGCAGTAAGGCTGTGACATTTCTATGTGTAATCCCCAGTGCTTACAAGATAAGAATAGAATAACCCATTCGCAGCTGTAATCACTCTGACAACATTATCTTTCTAGCTGTTCCAGTCTAATTTAACAGTTTTAAGAGGTGTCAGATGTTTTTATCATGGGTGCATTTGGGATATAAACAGAAATGTCACAGTGCTACTATGGATATACTTCTGCATTTCATAATGGTTTGGCCCCAGTGTCTCATTCTCAGCCCATTATTGAGAATTAACTGTATTCCACAGAAGCATATGTTACAAAGATACCACAAGAATAACAGTTGCTTTTCCTGCAAGACTATATATTTATCATCAAAATATCATTTTTTTCCTGGTGTTGCAATCTTGAAGATGCGTATTCTGGATGTTATACTGCTTAGGTTTTGGGTCCTGCATTCTTCTTGAAAACAACAAAAAAGGTACAAGTTGTAAACTAGCAATTGTGTATTGTATTATTTTTTTCAAGGATATGCACTGATTTCATGTTCGTTTAAAATCTTGACTTTAGACCATTCAGACTATTATGTATTGGAAGGTATTCCTTGTATATTAAGTACAACTTAATTTAAAGATAATACTAAAAGCACAAAGGAACAAAAAAACCTACAATAATTTAAAGTTTGATTTTTTTAACAACATAGTAGATGCAAAAAAGGCAACGCAACGCTTACTAAACTCTGCCAATGAACCAGATGTCAGCTCTAAAACTTTAGTACAGGGGTCCTCAAACTTGTCCACTTTAAGACTTATGAACTTCAACTCCCAGAATTCCTCAGTCAGCATGGCTGGCTGGGGAATTCTGGGAGTTGACATCCACAAGTCTTAAAGTGGACAAGTTTGAGGACCCCTGTTTTAGTATCTACAGCCTTAGGGGGGGCAAGGTTAGCATTAAGAAACAAAACAAAAATTATCACTAAATTTGGTTAGAGTTTCTGATTAATGTTCCTTTTTAGAGATGTTATATGGTTTGCTTATACAAGGTCAGTTAAACCACATTATCAAGTTCTTGTCCAAATCACAAAATTAAAGGAGTTGTTCCGTGTTACCATTATATTCAGACGGAACTGGATTATTGTGATAAAGTATTTGCATTTACGTATAAATGTGATAAACCTCTATTAATGTTTTATTATAAGCACAGATTCTGAAATGTAAGTGGGTAATGAAGAGAGGACCTTCACTCCGATATTCTCCAATTCTAAGATGTTCTGCTGAAAGAGATACAAGTGGTGCTGATATTATATTCTTTTTGTACCGACTTAATTTTCTTTAGAGTTCTAGTCTCCAGACTCCTTGTCCAAATATTTTTAGAATCCATTTTTTGCAGGTAGGAGTTAAGTATCGTGGGAAAGTTTTCCACTCTTGGAAAACAGAAGCCACTGCTCTAATTACACACATTGCCCAAAGCAAAATAAATACATCAAAACTTTCGGATGTCAGATAACAACTACTTCTTTCAGTTTTCTAAAAGTACTTTGTCTAATCTCTTTAAAAATATAGTAAATAAAGAAAATAAAATTCCATAACGGAATTTATAATACAGATTTTCTAGGTCTCAATAGGAAAAGTTACCTGCATAAAGATCTTTCTCAATAAGTTTCATCTGGAGATGGAAAATCTGTTCCTGGAGTTTGCAAATGGAGTGCTTCATTTTCTCTCGTTTTGTTACCATATAACAAAGATTTCTAACCTGCAAAGGAGAGTAAGAGTTTTTACTTTAATAATTAATTATTTTAAAAATGATTGGTAGCTGTGTACATAATTTAACTGTAATCTATCTGAATAAAGTACATGTCTATGGAGATTCTCAGTCATCCAGGTCATGGTTGTCCCAAAGGTGCTTTTTCAAAAGGCAACTGGACTTTGTTTTTCCTTGAAGACATTTTGCTTCTTATCCAACTGAAGAAACTTCTTGGATGAGAAGTGAAACTTCTTCAAGGAAAAACAAAGTCCAGTTGCCTTTGGAAAAGCACCTTTGGGACTGAATAAGATACATTAATACAAGAAGATTGGATTAAATGAAGTAACTCTAGCCACCCAACTTGCTGGACAAAGTTCAAAGCTACCCTTGAGCTGATGAAAATTGCAGTGATCTGTTAAATCTATGCTTGATTTATGAATGCCCCAAAATACTCATATACTTACAAGTTATGATCTGGATACACATAATCACATTTTTGTCTTAGTATAGATTCCTAGCCCAATCAGTCTGGGTAAGTGAACCCAGAACATTAGCCAAAGGTTAGTAGGGTATGTTAACAAAAGCAGAAGTATTTAAAGTATACTATAAATCAGGGCTTTTCAACCCTTTTCACAGATTGTACCACTTTTAGGACATGACAATATTCTAGTACCACCAGTGCTTAGCAAGGTGACAAAAATTTGATAACTAAAAAAAAAAGGGGGGGATTTTGGGCTTTACTGGTTAGATTCATTTGTTGTTATAGAAATGGTTGGTTTATAATATTATGGAAAAATAAAAAGTTGAGGTTCAATGTTAATGCTTCCTTCCTATTGCAACAGTGGAAGTCAGTGCCTTTTCTTTTCTTTTTCCCTTCTCCCCCTCACTTTTCCCTTTTTCTCCCACCATTCGCTTGCAACCCCCCTCACACTTTGCTCACAAAAGCTTCTCACTCTCACTCACACTTTGCTCACAAAAACTTCTCGCTCTCATTCACTCACTTTGCTCGTAAGCTTCTCTCTCGTGCTCACTCACTTTGCTCGCAAAAGCTTCTCTTGCTCTATTTGCTCACAAAAGCTTCTCTCTCGCTCACTCACATACTTTGCTCGCAAAAGCTCTCGTTCTCTCATTCACTCTGCTCGCAAAAGCTTCTCTCACACTTTGCTCGCAAAAGCTTCTCGCTGTCATTCACTCACTGCTCACAAAAGCTTCTCTCTCTTTCTCTCTCTCTCTCTGACACACACACTTTGCTTGTAAAAGCTCTCTTGCTCTCATTCACTCTTTGCTTGAAAAAGCCCCACGCTCTCTCTCTTTCACTCACACTTTGCGCGCAAAAGCCCCTTGGTCGCTCTCTCACCACTTCGCTAACAAAAGCCTCTTCTCTTCTCTCTCTCTTTCCGTGTGTTTTGTTTTTTCTCCCTCTCCTGCCAAAACCTGCTTTTATAGCTTCTCCTCTCTCTGCCCTCCCCCTCTTCTCTTCCCAGTGCACTGGAAGGTCCAACTAGCATGCAGCCACGGGCCCAGGTGCTGGGGCTTCTGCGGAGCCCTGCAGCTCCAGCTGGTCTCCAAGCCTGCAAGGCGCTGCTTTAGCTTGTTCCCTCCCCCGCTACACTTGGCTAGGGGTCGCGTACCACCTGCCAGGTGCTAAAGTACTACCCTGCTATAAATGACATTTGCAGGTAATATTTTTGATTATTTTATAGCAAATACAAATAGGCTTATAAAATATTTGAAAAAAATAGAACTGAACTAGTTACCACTTCTGATGTATAAAATAAGTATTCCACCTTATTATTTATTAAGGTAAAAAATTAAAAGTTTATTATTTAAAAGTTGCCCTAATAGAGATTTGTTGGCTTTCTTTTTCCAGGCACTACAGTACTCCACTGAAGGAAATAACAAATAACTGTTCTCCAAAGTTAAACAGATTTTCTTGGAGAAGAAGCTTAAAATGTACTATAGGTAGTATGATTCAGAAATAAGGCTCTTTTACAGATAAAATTTGAATGAAAATAATGTAGAGCATCTCATATATGACTGGCTGTTCAAGCAGTTGCTTGAACACATCCAATTATGGAGTCTAACACCTTCCTGAATTTATTTACCAATAAATTCAGAAGGAATACCACTAGAAAAAGTTGAAAGGATCACACACCTCGGTTCCAATTTACATGAAAGCTGGGACATGATCGTTGAAGTAAAGACAAGCACAGAAAAAGCCCGAACAGCATTCTTCAAAATGAAAAAGGTCTTCTGCAGTCACGACATAAGCCTAAGACTGAAAATCAGGCTTGTCAGATGCTATATTTCTTCTATCCTGCTCTATGGAGTAGAGAGTTGGTCTCTGACAGAAGGCCACCTGAAGAGACTAGAAGCATTTGAAATGAGGATTTACAGAGGCTGTTACGTATAAGCTGCGTTGACAAGATCAGAAATGAGGAGGTGACAAGCTGCCTGGGAAAGCCAAGGGAAATCATCAAAACAATTAAAAAATGAAAATTAGAATATTTCGGACATGTGATGCGACACTCAGAAAAATACGGCATACTCCATTTAATCCTCCAGGGAAAGACTGAAGGCAAATGAGGTCCAGGCAGAAGAACATCGTGGCTTCAAAATCTAAGGGACTGATTTGAACAAAACTTCGTGTGGCTGCTGATAAAAACAGGATCGCCAACATGATCGCCAACATTCAATAATGGATATGGCACAACAACAAGAAGAAGAACACCTTCCTGAGTAACAGGTTCTATATTGTTAGGATGTTCGTACTAACGTTCAGTTAGAATCTGCGTTCTTCTGAATTAATTCTGAAATAACAGACAATAGGTCCTCACCTTGTTCAATGTGATATCTTGCCATGTATTTAAAGTGTGCTATCATTATCTCATTCACCCCACAGTTTTTTCTCAAGGCCCAAAACATTCAGCAACTTCTTCATAGGGCATTCTAGTTCTCTGATCATCTTTATTGTCTTTTTCTGCATCTGCTTAATTTCTTTGAATCCTACGTACAGCGTGATGCCCAGAACTAGATTCAAACTGAGGTCCAACAAAATCAGAATATAGCTGAGCAATTACTTTCTCTGAACTGGAAATGATAAATCTTGTTGATTCAGCCTAAATGTGCATTTGTCTTCCTTGCTCTCACAACGCACTACAGGCTCATATTTACTTTGCAATCAACTACCACTCCAAGATTATCTTCTTATGCACCGTCATTAAATCAGATAGTCTCCATGACACAACTATACCTGTGAATTTTCATTTTGTTTCCTAAATGGCAAACTATGCACTGATTTCTGTTAACTTTCATTCTGTTACTTGCAACCTATTTCTACAATCTATCAAGATAACAATGAGTATTTCAATCCAACTCAATCTTAATTCTCTGTGGACAGATTCCTTGGTTCCTATGGTTTTTTGAAATTCATATTTACAGCGAATACCATCCATATAGCCCTGTTCACATGTTATATTCATGCATAGAGTTTAACATTTGAGAAGCAACCTCGCCTTATCCAAATCCTGCTGATATTATCATTCCTGAAGAGCTGATCTCCATAAACAGAGGATTGTTTTCTGGGGAGAACCTATGCACACACCTGAACCCTTCCAAGCGAGCTGCAAACCCACAATAATATAAAATGATTGAGGTATAAGCAATTCCATGAAATCATTTCTTTACCTATTTATTCCATATTTCTTCATTAAGGAAATGAGAATACTATATTTAAGAATTCTGAAAGTATATCACGTAGAAATATTGTAATTGAATATGGGTACAGTAAGTTAGTAGTTTCCACCTGGATTTAATTTAAAATTCTAACCACAATATTGTTTATTTAACATAGCATAATGAAAAATCTGAACTTACGAACTTTAACTATCCAAAGAATACATTATTCTGACATATTGCTCAGGGTAGTCAGCGCACTTGTTTACAAATTATTGGACACATTATTTTTATTGTTGTCTTCTTGGCTGTGAAGAAGAGGTTATCATTCCTACAACTAAACAATTTCCTTTAATTACATTTAGAAAATGAGCTTGCAACCTTACCTTCACTTATTGAGAATTAAATCATACTGAACATAGCTGGACTAACTTCTGAATAAAGATCCACAGGACTGTGCCATAAAATAATGTTTGCCTTTTCATGTCCTGTAGCTCACTTATGAGTTGGACCCCTCCCAAACACTTTCACTGTCCATGGATTTTTGAAAAAGACTATTAAATTATTTTAAGCACCCTCTCTTGCATTCCATGTTTCCAATTTGAATTTGTCCTAATTTTATTTTATCCAGACATCTCAGCTTCTTGCATACTAAGCTATCTTTCAGGGTAACGGCTTGACCTCTTAATATTTGTTTTTCAGAGCTGGATTGTTCCAACCAATAAAGGGATCTTTGTTTCATGCACTTTTTCCCCCCTACCAGGCAGGTATACAACCAACAACCACTCTATTGAAATAAACCCCAGTCATCGAAAGGTCACTTCTGCCATGATTCCTTCAGGAGAGCTGTTGTTTTGCCATTGACCAATGACCTAGTTGCAATAAATTTCTCCCAGAGAAAAGCTCCATTCAGCATATATACTGTATGCAGTGGGAATGTCAAGTGGTAAAAAAAATGGTTAGCTATCTTTTATTGACAGCATAGCCATTCTGGAGAGAGCAAAGCTAAACACAGATCAAGAGACCAACAAGAGCTGTTCAAGTGTCAAATTACTTCTTGACATATTATCATGCGGAGGACACTACAGGAGCCCGAGAGCATAACCTCTGACCCCCAACATTCAAGATCAGTTCTTCAGTTGAAGAGCTCTTGATTTCTACCATTTGCTTCTTCAAATCCAGTATCAGGAAAGATAGATTACTATGAATCCAAGCTAGCTTCAATAGTCTCCCTGTCACATGCTGACAGAAAGATGGTGTGAAGGAAATAAAGTTTTAGCAGACATCTAAATTGGCTCCATCCTTTTTTGATCTCATTGGTTCATTCTATACTAACAGGCTGAATTTTGCTTCCATTGAGCAATGGAATTCCATCTGTAATGCCACTAGAGTCATAATCTAAAATGATATTGAACGCCTGTTATTAAAATGAAGTTTTATTCATACGGTTGTAAATAACACTCGAAAGTATTTATGCCAATTTAATGCTGCATTCTTTCAAGTACTATAAATATGTTTTATGATTGGTTTTATGTTTTTTATATGTTGCAAGCTGCATTGAGCAATCCATTTCAAGGAAGGGAAAAAAGTGGGATGTACATTTTATTACTAAAATAAAAGTAAAACAAAAAAACAATAAAATACTCTCTTTGCTTTGTTTATTGAACTTTTCTGCCCTTGAGGAAGTTAACAGTTATGCATGTCAACCTGCAAACAAGCATATCACATGAAGGCTTAGTACAACAAGGCTTTATAGGAAGGTAGAGACTTTGGTTTTTTTTAACTTCTAATATGGTTACTTAGCTCAATCCACAGAAAACTCTCACAGTTGCCCAGAGACTGCTACATACTCATTTGTTTGCAGAACAGCGGAAAGTATGATCAATGTTGCATTATGATAAAGCAATCAAGAAATGCAATACTTCTCAATCTGGTGTCTTCCAAATATGTTAACCCACAATTTCCCCCACTGGTTATGGTAGATGGAAATTATGGGATTTATAACTTCAATGTAAGTAAAGTATGCCAGGCTGAGATTAATGGAGTAAGGAATTGGCAGAAGCCCAATTCCAGATGTTTATGCTGCCTCCTGAACAACTGACACCTTAAAATAATTTTAAAAGTCCTCTTTATTGTTTTAAAACTCATACTGTATTATATTTAATTAAAAAAATATAAGGGAAAAAAAGAAAGTATAATGATTATGGAAGCAATTTATACGGACACATTAAGGTATTTTCATAGCTGTTCTCACTTTGTCACCCAACAACAATCCTTTTAGCTATTCGTATGCTGCTCAATGATCTATGATGATGACAGATTTAGTTGACTTTCTAAAAAAGTAAGAGTTTACAAATTATTTTATTGATGATACATCTGTCATCAATATGAATCCCTCTTGCTTCATTGCAAAGTAATAACAGAACTGCTGGTTTCCTAGGCACTTCAGGAAAGCTGACCAAAAATGATAATAGAAATTTAATATAATACCCAATTATTGGGGTTCACCTTTCCTATAAATTAATGTGAATGAAGTTTTACATGGACAGTGAATTCCAGGAATCTGAATTGTAAATACCCAACTAAGTAAACAACAACAAGACATTTGTCATTAAGATAGGAGTAGATCACCTGCATTCAATTTTTCTTTCTAACTGTCTCGGGATGCAGTGAGACATTTGGATGGCTATGTCTGGAAGGTATTTTTTTGAAATGTAAGGGATAATAGGATTAAAGAAACAAGACAAAGGATGTTTGTAAAATGGTCCTGTTTGTTAACTTGGTTTTGGCTTTGTTTAAACATATTTCCTTGTAAAACATATTATGCGAATTAATGCAAAGGATGTCAGTTTACAAATAACACCAATCAAAAGGGAATGGAAAATATGACTATAATAGGCTTAACGCATTCTAATTAGCCATCCTGAAACAAATATGGGCAGTTACATTTTAAAGGGAATGAAGTTTCCAAAACGGAATGTCAAGTACAAGTAAAATGTCCGTTCATGCGTAAAAAGATTTTATTAGATTAGTAATACGCATTTTGTGCATTTAGTGATCAAAACAAATTGTTTTATTAGGATGTACTTGATGTTTTATTTATCATTTTGTAATCTCAGCAGTTACAGGTATAATTCATAGCAGCTTTAATTGGATTTTTCTACTGACAAAGTATTTGTCTTGTGTTTAGTACAGAAAAAGAGAAAACTAAAATCACTTTAATGTTTTGCCAACACATATCTTTTAGGTTGGCTTCCACTGTAAAAAACTATTTCAAGTGATTCAACTCCATATTTCTATTTAAGATGTGCTTCAAGTTAGACATAACTTCTGGGAATTACATTAACAAATCCATGTAGTTATTTAGGCAATCTTTTCAGAAGTGATTTGCCATTGCCCTCTTCCTCAGGCTGATACAAAAATTTGGTTCAAAAATTATCCAGCTGGTCTTTGTGTCTAAGGCAGAACTAGAACTCAGATTTGTCTAGTCTTGGAATAGGCCAGGGGTAGGCAACCTTGGCTCTTTTATGACTCGTGGACTTCAACTCCCAGAATTCCTGAGCCAGCATGACTGGTTCAGGAATTCTGGGAGTTAAAGTCCACGAGTCATAAAAGAGCCAAGGTTGCCTACCCCTGGACTAGACCAAAGAGGCTCTTTACTGAATTAAATTCAGTAAAATTATAAAAAGACACAGAGAATCAGATACTGAGTCTCTGATTACCAATTATGATAGAAGTGATCTACTCATCTGAACAAGCCTTAAATATTAAGATTGTTCAAATTTAAAAAAAAACCCAGGATCTTAAATATTTTCCATTTACTTGGGGAATTATGAGGATAAAAAGATAATTTTTATCTAATGAAGTTATTTTATTACTAATTATTTTGGGAGACCTTGGGAGCTTTTGGGCTGCCTTGGGACCAGAATGATTTCTGTTATCCTCCTTAAAAGTTAAAAGTTTGTGATGCCTTCAGTGCTAAAATGCTTCACTGAAACATTTTACTCTACTTGTGGGAACTGTGTCTCTTTGAGCTGCTAAAGATGGCAAGCTATTGAGAGCCAATATTCCAGGGACTATCATATGTTTGAGGCCAACAGTGGAGTGACTAAGGTAATGGACTGACATTGGGTAAATTCAGCTTCTAGCCCATCTTCAGCCATGGGCACTCACTGGATGCCTTTAAATCAAAATCATTCATTCTGAGTCCAACCTAATTCACAGGATTGCAGCCATGAGGAAAAAAAGGAAGAAAGTGCAATCTATCCTGCTTTGAAGTTCTTTTACGAAGGGTCAAATAGAAATAAAATAACATGTATCTATGTATGATTAAATTAAGAGGCAGTGGTGGTGAGGTAACTGGGAATGCAGCAAGGGAATTCTAGCCATCAAATTAAAATGCTGAGATGATGGCTGTGAAAGGAATAATATTAGCAATATAGTCTTTCAGGACATTTATTGGAAAATCTCAAGCCATATTTATATTTTGCAAACTTCTGACATTTCTCCCAATTGCAGTTATCTATAATTGCAGACAAAGACCCAGTATGGTGTAGTGGTTAAGGCATCAGGGTAAATACCAGGAAACCGTGAGTTCCAGTCCTGCCTCAGGCACAAAGCCAGCTGGGTGACTTTGGGCCGGTCAGTTTCTCACAGCCCTAGGAAGGAGGGTATGGCAAACGACTTCAGAAAAACTACAGGGACTTACAGGAAACAGTGTTAAAAGCAGTTAGAAGAATCCTCCATGG
>NW_015386262.1:1263818-1286444 GCF_001527695.2 Protobothrops mucrosquamatus | reverse complement strand
AGTCAAGTTGACTGGAGATGCTGCGAATGACAGTTCAATTTACCCAGAGAATACTGTATTGGAAAAATCTAAATAGGACAGTAGAAAGGAACTCTGGCAGAGAATCCTCAGAGTTGGGGGACACTGTATCGTGTCTGTTAAATGATCTGAGACTTTCCTGTCAAGTCTAATTCTGTACGCTACATATCCATCTAGTACAGACATGTCAAACACAAGGCCGGGGGCCGGATGCGGCCCGTGAAGTGGTTTCATGTGGCCTGCGAAGCCATCCTGAAAACAGTGAGGGAATGGCCCCAGCTGCCTTGGCCCGCCGGGAGCCAATGTACAATTTTGTGGTGGCCATCTATGCTGAAATGCATTCAGTCTTAGCTCCATAAGCCCCCCCTCCCCACATGGCCTGAGAGGAACAGTGAGGCTCCTCCAATGGACCATGCCTTGGCACTTGCCCTGGTCCTACTCCCTTCTGCCAGAGACCCTCAGATCTGTCCCACTCCTGCCCAGGCCCCCACAGACACCCTTGACACGAACAATGTAGAGCTGGCCACACCTACCCAGTAGGCCACACCCACTCCATCCATGCCCACCCAGTACGCCGCACCCACCCTGGCCACACCCACCTGGCCCCCTGAGGGCACCTGCAATGCTGATGCGGCCCTCAATGAAATTGAGTTTGACACCCCTGATCTAGTAACATTAACTGAAAGATATTGCTGCTATTGCACATACATGTACACACACAAGATCTTATTTTGGGACTTTTTTTAAAAAAATCCAACATATAAAGTATAATATGCAATTTGTATTTGAGATATTCTTTTACCTTTCTTTGGTTATGAGGTTTAAATAGCTTCTCAGAAAAAACAACTGCCGAGTCCTGGGTGCCTCTCTGAGCTTGGTTGTTTGCTTGCAGATATTTCATTACCCAATTAGATAGAATCTTCAGTGTGAGTGAATGTGGGGTTTTCTCCCTACTTATGTGCGGTAGCCTGCCCTGTCAATTTCTAATCAAGAAATTACCAAGGATAAAATCCCTACCAAAGCTTGCTTGCTTGCATATATGTACAGATGATTCTGTTTTAATGGAAAGATTATTACTTTCAAATCTAAGTTAACCATAATAATCTGTGACTGTAGGAAGGGTTGATTTAACAGGACAGGAGAAACAGCTGTTGCAGAAGTACTAATAAAAACACAAATTAGAAGAACAGTTGAGATCAATGCAATCTTAACACTTGTTTTCGTGTTTGAAAAAAAAAAAGCTTTTCTTTAAAAAGATTCTTCCCCCCCCCCTCTCTGACTACATACAGCCATTTCCTGTAACCTTTTCTATTTATTTTGGATCCTAGAGACAATGGGTTTTTGTAAAAATGAGACTTGCAAAAATGAGTATCATGTGGACTCCATGGCCACACAAATATTTGGTGCAGAGCGCTGCTTTCTATAAAAAGACAAGTTGTTCATTACATATAAATAAACTCATCTTGTTAAGTGATGGAATAAAAATAAATAATGAAAACATTGTTTTTATTTGTGCTCTGACTCTTCATTTCACTGTACTTGGAGCACATCAACCACAGCTTTGCTGTTCAACTTGGCCCAACTACTGCAGCCATACACACCTGAAATATTCACTACTAGGGCTTGTCCTGCACATATTTATTCCCACACATTATTATCTTCCTCTTGCTTCCTATCTCAGATCCCTTTTTTTGTTAAAGCTTGTTTGTACTTGTTTTCGGAGATCTTCTTCCCTTTTTTGCTTTTTCAGCTCCTGGGCTGATAACATAATGCCAGTTCCATCACCTCAGCTTCGCACAGCTACGTGACAAGTTATACCATTTTTTAAAAATTTCAGATGTGCGTAGCTAATAAAAAACGCAATTTATAAGAATTCATAGTATTTATAGCATGGCACTTTGAAAAGCAAAATTTTAAGAAAACTCTTTGTAGGCATCAACCCTAGCAGCACTATATACAACAAGAGGGGGGGGGAGAAGCAATTTTCCCATGGTAATTGGTTACTGTGTGTCTGCACTAATATCAACTATCCTTTCAAAAAGACAGTGTTACCATATTTCCTGGTCCTATTTATAAACTCATCTCTACACTGAGAATTAATCACCAAATAAGAAAAGCAGCAGAGAATAGCTTTACAGTATCTAGAAGAGGCTTCATTCCAGAAATAACCACATTAGTGGTTCTCGACCTTTTCTTCACCACAGACTCCCTTTAAATACCTTTTGTGGCCACGGGCCATGGCCACGGACCACCAAGACTTAACTCAAGATTTAAATCATAACATTTCTTCAAGCCTTCACAGACCCCCCCGTGACTACATTGCGGCCTCCCCCAGGGGTCTGCAAACCACAGGCTGAGAATCACTGTATTACATTATAATATATTGTATCATATTGTGTTGTATTCTTATCGTATTGTGTCATGGTTTATCACATTGTATCATATCTCAGTAGAGAGGTGCACACTGCTTTGAATTTGAAGCTGAAAAAGTGGTTTGGAAGAGGTGTGGGCATGCACGCCAAAGCTATTAGTGTTGCATCTTTTCTTGGGCTTAGAATATGCAGTAAATTGTGTGAACCAAAGAAAGGCTGGAGAAATCTAGGCACTCTGAAGCAAACTATTAGATTCAGGATTGTAGACATAGGTAAAATGTGTAGTCAGGAATTTGCATTAGGCTTTGTTTTCTGCTTCTGTCTTACACCAAGTCTAAGCTATGGTATTGTGGGGTTACTTTTGGTTATACTTCATCTTGTACTCAAAGAATATAGTTTTTTCTTGTGATCACCCTTGTGATCTGTAATAATAATTTGAAATCTCTCAGGTCTCTTCAGGGATGGAAGGTTCTTCAATTGTAGCAATGGTCTATCTGGAACATTACATTTACTGTTGTGTCTTCTTTCTTTACAACCTGCAAGCTGCTATAGCAGTGATGGCGAACCTTTTAGAGACCGAGTGCCCAAACCACAACCCAAAACCCACCTATTTATTGCAAAGTGCCAGGGCTGTATCAGCATTGTGGTGCCTTCAGGGGGGGCATGGCCCACTGGGTGGGCATGGCTGTGATTGTCACGGCCCACTGGGTGGGCGTGGCTGCGGTGGGCATGGCCACCTCGATGTTGCTCATAGGAGGAATGCCTGTGGGGGGCCAGGCAGGGTTGGGGGAGATCCAGGGGGTCTCTGGTGGGTGGGGCAGTGGGTAGGAGGCCCAGCATAGATGAGGGGAGGCACGCAATCCTAGGTGGGACTGGGGGGCCATGGCGCTGATGGGGATCCGGCTTTCCCTACTCGGGATGGCCTTTGGCTTGCTGGGTGTGGGCGTGCTCTACCACCTCTACTCGAGCTTGCTAGCTGGCCGTTTTGCCTCCTTTGTGCTGGGTGGGGCTGCTGCTCTGGATGGCGGCGGCAGCCTAGTAGACCTGTGCAAGCTGCTGGCAGCAGCAGCGCGCGTGCCCACAGAGAGGGCTCTGAGTGCCACCTCTGGCACGCGTGCCATAGGTTCGCCACCACTGTGCTATAGTATGTCACTGGGGGCAACTCTGTAATTATGTTCTTCTATAATGAATGTATACATATTACAATTTTAAAAATTACATTTTATTATTTTTCTAATGTTTTCTTTTGTTTTTAATCTCCTGTAAGATTGATTTTTCAAGGGGGGGGGAGATTGGGGCAAGAAGGGCTGAATTCTTTAGTTGCCATACTTACATATTACACACCCAAGAAGTGGCAGTACAGAAATTATTTCAATTTTTGCATTTTGATTTTTAAACACCGAAAAGGCACAGAATATGGCATTTCTATCTCTTACACATACCAGAGTTAGGAGATGGGTGACAAATGAAGTCTTCTATGGAAGAAAGTGTTGGATAAAGGAACAACCAAGTTGCTACCTAAAGCAGGAAGTAGATCCAAGGATATGAAGACCGAAAGACTGGAGGTACCAAACTATCTTATGGCAGAGATGGTATGGTACCTCCAGTCCTTCATCCTGTGGCTGCAGTCTTGCTATAGTTATATCTTATCATACAATACAATACAGTACAATAAAAGAACCAGAGGATGTAATGGACATGAATTTTGTCTTCTAATCAAACCAGTGAATATGCATTATTAAGCTGCACTAATAATTAACCTTTTTATCACACTTGAAAATAAAAGCAAAAATATACATTTAACCGTAGGAAAAAAATGAAATAGGGATAATTTTGTTTTGCATGCTTCTGAACCATTTATGGTTGCTTTGCAACTGAATAATTAGGGTCATTTTCCTCCAAGCTAGAGAGAAAAGCTGATGTTCTTATCATTTCCTCACTAGACGGTAATGACATATTCAGCACTAATGTAGCAAACAAAAATACGATTATTATTATTATAACAAAATGGAATAATTTACAACCAAAAGATAATGTATGTCTATCCACTGCAGGTTTAAGTAACTTTAGAGAAAGCTGATTAAACTAATCTCCCCCAAGTCTGGTAATCTATAGATGAACTGGGACCTTTACATTGGAATTTGGGGAGCTGTAATCTTTTGTACATTTGGATGGTGCCAGAATGTGGAAAGCAGGATTATACAAACAAGAGTTATCAATCCCAATAATTCTACTCACCCTTTCAAGATCCTGTCTAAGGTGTGTGAACAGCTTCAAGCGCCGGTACAATACATCCTGCTCTTGCTGAGCCAAATTATCCACTTCGTCTGTCTTGGGCATCAGCAGTGGCTTGTTATAATTGGCTTTTCTCTTCATCTTCCAGTACTGATAGACAAAATCAACTAGCCACTCAGTCAAATCAAGGTTCTCAGCCACTTCAGAAGGTTTCACAAGATCATAGAAGTCCTCTTCCAACTGCTGGAGCTTCTGTTTTCTCAGTGTTACCTTTTCCATGTCTAGTTTACCTTGATCTGCCTCCATCCGTGCCTCATCTGGTGGCTTGGTAGCACCAGTGCTGTGCTCAATACAAAATGACTTGAACTTTACCTCATCATTTTCTGCTAACAGTGTCCTCATGTCCAAATTGTGCTCAAAGGCACATGTTACATGGAAGGCTGTGATGCAGGAAGGCATGGAACACTAGAATGGGAAAGGAAAAAGAACAAATGCTCAAATAGCTGCTTGGAACATTGTACATCAAATATTGTCAACTAGTAACATTTTTGCAAGAAGATCTCAATATAAGCCCAAGAGAGAATTATCAACAGAAACAGGAGGAGGGGGGGGGGAAAGGAATGGAAAGTATTGTATTCTCATTACCTTTCACATTGGCATTTTTTTGAGGTGATGAAGAAATACCCCACACGCATTTGCACAAACCTTTTAAGCACTGAGAAATATCCTGTTTCTATGCTGCATTGTTGCTCTCATTATGTTTACATCACAGAACTATTTCTCTTGGGATCTATTTGATTTGCTGAGACGTAATTAAATTATTCAATATAGACAAACTTCTATCCTGTTAAACTGATCCACTGTATGTATTTCAGTATGATCAGATAAAGTGTTCCTATTCTTTGATAGCCTTCTGTGATAACATACAAGCCATGATATTATGAAATATAATGTAAGATTCATTCAGGAAAAGGAGGATAACCATGCCCTGTGGGGTAAGATGGAACAAATATACCGATACACTGCTCAGCTTTTAAAATGTGCACTGTGCTGCTAAGGAGATGCATACTTACTCCCCACTAAGAAGCCAATTTTCCTAAGTATCTATAATTCATTTTCTATGGTCTATCACAGAGGTCCCCAACTTTTTGGGTACCAGGGACCGGTTTTGTGGAGAAAGGTTTTTCCGCGGTTGGAGATTGAGTGGTTTTGTGTGCTGCCTGCATCCCACGGATGGGGCGTCGCTTGTTTGTGCGGACCAGTTGCTGGCATGCCACGGATCGGTACTGGTCCACGGACCGGGGGTTGGAGACCCCTGGTCTATCACAAAGATAAAAAATACACACAAGAAAATACATTCTTCCAAAGACACAAGTTTAGCAAATAACAATAAAGCAATTTTATTTCCCTCCTCACCTAGTTCTCTGTATAGCAGATTTTCAGAGGCTACGCAATAGAGTTTGATCAATTTCATTTATAGAACTTCAGCTAATTATCCCATATATAGGACAAGATGTCAGTCAAGACACAATACATGTTAAGGCTAGGTGAAACAGGGTCACTTTATTGGGGTCATAACATAGCAAAAGCAAGGGGCTCCACCTGGATGCCTCCCATTAAAGAATCAAGGTGGAAACTTGGATTGGCTTCTTATGTAGTCTTTCCATGCAACCTACAAACTGATACTGGTTCGTTTCGTGCAGCTATACAGAAGGGACTGATACATCAAAGGCTCAACTGAAGTAACACCATAGGCCGAATATAAATTTATTTATTTATCTGTATGGAGCAACATGATTTACCCTTATTCAAAAGATTCAAAATGAGGAATGAAATAAACAAATCTCAGAAAAAATGTACTACTTATAACAGCTATGTGGCAGAATGTTTGGGGGGGAAAGGCCTGAGAAAAAGGAAGAGTTGAAAACATCAGAAGAAAAAGCTTTAAATGTGTCACATAGATAAAGTTAAGACACAAACAATTTCAGCATTGAAGGTAAACTTTTGTTAGAAGAAATGGTGTCTGAGCAAAGGTGTCTGAGCAAAGTCATAGGGCACAAGAACATTAGTACATGAAAGTAATGTAATCTGGAGATGTTCTGAAATGTAAGGTATTGGTATGTGATATTAATGGCAGAGAAATGAAATCTAAAAGCCTTTCCTTCCCATTTTCCCTACTGAATCATCCTTTTGTCATGGTTCCGATAGATGAAACCCATCCAAACAACTTCAAGGCAAGAATTCTTCCTCAAAGAACATTTTATTCAGGAAACAAAGTATCGGCACTACATGGTTGAACCCCAAACTAGATTCCCTTCCCCCAGATACAAAGTAACAGAATGCAAGTCCCACCCCCACAAAGCAGTCCTAAATCACATCCTCCAATTAGCCAGGAGCGGGGCTCTCTTTCCAGCTCCTCAGCCCGCCAAAACATTATCAATTTGTGCCCTTGAGTTTCCAACGGAGCCGCATTGTTATTATGGCTAGCTAAGCTCAAGCATTCACCCCATCCCCCCTTCAACTTCTAATTTCTAAACAGAAGAAAAAGCATGTTAAAAGCAAAGTAAAAATGGCTGCATTTCCATCAGTTGTCAGAGCAGGAACATCCAATGTTACAGCGTTGACACCTTTTTTATTGGGATTTTGATGAAGAAAAGAACAATACAAAAGTGTATACTTCTTAAGTACTAATATACTTGGCAGCTGGGAAGATGGGTCATACAGCTAGTCCTCAACAGCTAGTCCTCAACATATGATTGCAATGTAGCTGGCAGTAAAGCTGGTCGGTCACATGACAATTTTGTAATCTTTTTTGTGGTGATCATTAAGCGAGTCATTAAGTGAAGCAATGGATTGCTATGGGTAGGGCTTTGTCAAAACATAAAGGTTTTGTCAAAACTGTCGTAAAACACAGCCACGTAACTGTGGGACACTACAGATGTCCATAAATGGAGCTACGTTGCCAAACACCCAAAATTAGGTCATGTGATCACAGAGAAGGTCCAACTGTTGGGAATTTGAAATCTGGGTCGTAAGGCCTCTTCGGTTTTAACTTTGAACAGTCACTAAGCGACCAGTTGTAAATCAAGGATTACTTATAGTTATTTGCCACTATTCTTTTTAATCTTTACACCACAGTACCTTGATTTTTGCTTGACAGACAGGGTATAATTTTATGAAAAAAGTATATGAATTTTTGTCCTTTCAGGAACTTGTAATATATCTGGAAGCACTTTTACTCATTTCTTCCATCTGATATGAGAGATACACACCACATGCATACATGTCTTTAATTATTATTAATTTAAAAATGGAAAAAGTGACTTCAATTTCTTCTGGGCCACTATCTTTAAAACTAAATGTATTAATCGTTATTGCACTGAGAAAAGAGAATTTAAAAAGCATATATATTATTGAATCTTAAAGTGTTTTTATGAAAGTCTTCTGCTAGATCCTCCTTCCTCAGGTGACAAAACCTAAAGCACCAGTTACTCTGAACATAACAGGTTTATACTGTAATACTATTGCCTCTTCCAAGCCTTCCACTATTCATCAACTGTTTTTTAATGGATCAGAGTGTCATATAATTATTCAAGCCATAACCCATATGAAATCAGTCTATTCTAGCTGTTAATGCCAGTTAAATTGCGGTAAGCACATTTTTGAAGGGTTTATTACTGTAGGCAGCACCCTGAATGGCTTACATTACCAGGATCTTATAATTACCAAAATGCTAGCTCTGGCTTTGAGTGATTACATTAACACCCAGGATACTGAGAAGTTAAGTATGAGACCTGATATTTCAGGGAAAAGGAAGAGTAATTCTATGGATAGTTTAATATATCCATTCTTGTGGTTTCATTTTTGCTTCAATGATCCTCCAAGGCGTTTTTCTGCTCTGCTGAACTCCAAAAATCACCCTAGGAGAATATAAGGCTGGTATGAAGGATTTTATTCCGCATCTTTTTCTTCATAACTTTTTTCTATACAAAGTAGACCATTGCCTTTGCTTTATGTACTTGGAATCTGCCAGGATTAAACAGGCCCTGAGTAACTGTCCTACTTAAATATTTCAAATTGCTTTTTAGAGCCGAAGTATGAGGAATCCACAGCATGGGAAACTCAGGTAAAGATTAAAAACAGTGATTAAAAAAAAGATTCATAAAGCAAAGTTGGTTGGTTATAATGTGGTTGATTGTGGGCATACCTAATGTGACTCAGAGAATCAAAAAATGTTGAAAAGATGCAGTACCATTATTTTTCTAATTCTTACTGCATTTTGAGGTTGCAGCCAGTTGCCAACTATAAACAGCTCCAAGTTTTCTTGTCCAATAGCCAAAAGCCATAATTTTATTGTACACGTAGCCAGACAGCTACCAATGGAGGCAATTGTGTAACATCCAGGGTTATTTTAAAATGTGAGATTGGAAAGATCCTTTGTGCTGCTATGTGCACAAGTAAAAGGCACAGTGGTGAGATGAAAGCTGAGCAAGAAACTTTTTGGCTCTACTAGTTTTCAAGTTACTGCAATAAATTAATCAGTCCCATCCCCTCCTTGCCTTTGCTACTTGCGTCACAAACAGTATTAATATCATTCTTAAATTGTTTATGGCTTTTGCTGGAACAACAGCCTACACAATGCCCTTTTAAACAGGAAAGATGATCCATGCTACCTTAGAGATAAAGTAAATAGAATGCCACCCATCCAGGGTTTCATTTGACAGATGGCAAGTGGTGCTTATCAGGGACTCTGCCCAAAATGCACACAGGAAATAATTAGTAAGCTGGGCTAATGGGATCAACAACAAAGAATACCTGTTCAACCTTTGCTATCAAAGAATGCTAAGAGATAGTGAAGACATTATTGATGCAATATTTTTGACCTAGACTGAATGAAACTGTACAGCAGGGCAAGGGAGAAAATACTGAAAGATAAAATGAACTAAGTTACATGATAATAAAGTTACATGATAATATGTGCACACACTAACAGGAAGAAGATAAACCACAGGGTTGGATAAGCCTGTGCTAAAATGTTCTTATTTGAATGTTATAGTCAAAGAGGTGATAACCTATATATGTTTGTTCATATGTGCAATTCAGGATAACAAGTCCTATAACAAGTACTGAAGCTGTTTTGGCTAATTTTATGCTTACAGTATTTTGTTTTCTTAGTTTCAACAGTTTCATGTAATATGTTTAATCAATATTTAAATTGCAGCCAATGCAGAGCCCTCAGTTTCAATGTTTTCTATGGGTATGCATGTGTGTGCATGCGTGTGTAAAAAGATTCCACCGAAAGACTCTATAACAGTGGTTTTCAACCTTTTTAATGCCGCGACCCCCAACCGGTCGTAAGTCGAGGACTAAACCAGTCGTACGTCGAGGACTAAACCGGTCGTAAGTCGAGGACTACCCAACCGGTCGTAAGTCGAGGACTTTCCCTGCCCGGGAGTGCCACGCATGCGTGGTTCTGCTCCCTGTGCTGGCCGAGGCGTAGCTGGCAAGCAGCAGAGACGGAGCAGGCCGACCACCAGCTGGCCCAGCCCAAGGGAGGTAAGGCACCTCCCGGAAAAGGGGAAAAAAATGGCGGACAGCCTTGCTTGGCGACCCCCGTGAAATGGTCGATCGACCCCAAATTGGGTCGCGACCCATAGGTTGAGAACCGCTACTCTATAACCAACCTAGTTGCAACTCTATGAACCACTTACAAGTAATTCCCAATAGACTGCTGTACAATCACCCAATGTACAAATAACAGAAACAGAACTTCTTAACTGTTTGGGTTTGATGGCTAGAAACTGCTGGGGAAACTGCTGGTATCCCCCTAAGATACTCAGGCCCTAAGCCACAAGGTCTTTATAGCTAATGAGCAGCACATTGAATTGCACTTAGAAATCTATAGGTAACCTATACAATTCCCACAGCAGCAGTGTAACATCAAGACTCTCCACTGAGCATACATGCTGTTTTCTGGAATACTTGAAGTTTCCAGTTGGCCCCATGTACAATATGTTACAGTAATTTAGGAATGATAAGGACATCAGTGACCTCTTTCACTACATTCTGTTCCTAATTGGTTCATCAGGAGTGTAGCTGTACAACACTCCTCCTGGTGATGATTTCCACCTGCTTTTTGAGCATGAGCCATGAGCCAAGGAGGCCATCCAGCTCATTCTGTGGAAACACAACTCCATCAAGAGTCAGCTATGGCATAATCAGAGAATCAAACAGCTTCCAAATCAATAGCACTCCATCTCATTTGGGTTGAATCAAAGCTTTGTTGTCCCTGACTTCAAAAAGGGAAAAGGAAAATTCAAGGAATTGCTAAACCTGGTTAAGATTAATACTGATTTATGTCCAGCTAAAAATCTCAAGAGCACATAGTATCTTGGAAAAGAAAGAAAGTGCCTTTCATCTCTTTTCCCTACAATCTTTCTTAAGGGTTCATAAAATAAAGAAAAATAAAGTCTCCTCTTCTTTCTCTGCTTATAATGGATATATCTACACATTTTCCCCAACAGGATTTATTACTGAACAATGCAGCATCTTCTGGTTTGAACATCATTTTATACACAAGGAGAGGGAAGTAAGGGAGGAGTAGGCACGAAGCAAGTAATTTCCAGACTATCCATCAATCTCACTCCAGACAGAACTGAGATTAACAGTAGATTAACAGTAGAATCTTATGTTCTAGGAACTCCAGCAAAGTGAGTCCCCCATGCAGAAATATCATCACAGCAGAGTATTATGTGATGTTAATGCAATTCTGGCCACTGGAAGTGGCTACCTCTGCCATCAACATGAGATTAGCAAGATCCTAATTTATCTCAGATCATATTCAAGTCCCTACAAGCCATATAACTATCTGGCAAGTTATGAATTATTTATACATCACCTTTATTATTTTTAGAAATAACTCAAGATGGCAAAAATATCCAACACACCTTCCTCCTCCTATGTCCCAAAGGTGCTTTTCAAAAGGTAACAGGACTTTGATTTCTTTTCCTTGGAAACAGTTTCTAGCCAGAACTGAAGAAGCTTCTTGAGTGAGAAGTGAAATGTTTTCAAGGAAAAAAACACAAGAAAGTTCAGTTGCCTTTTGAAAAAACATCATTGGAACAACCATTATTTGGATGATTGAGAATCTCCATAGACCAGGGGTGTCAAACTGCCGGCCCATAGGCCGGTTTCATCATACCGAAGCCGCGCCCACCCCATTGTTGGCAATGCAAAAAGAATCGCGATATGTCGCGACACGTCATGTGACGAGTTTGACACCCGTGCCATAGACTTTCTCCTCCTATTTTCCCCACAACATACCTGTGAGGTGGGTTGGGCGGAGAGAGGCTAACTGGCCCAAAGTCATCCAGCTAGCTTTCATGGCTAAGGTGGGACTTGAACTCACAGTGTCCTGGTTTCTAACCTGGTGCCATTAGGCAAAACTGGTTCATATGCAAGTTATGAGTTATTCTGAACTCAAAGAACTCAACGTGCATTTTCCCCAATTTCTCCTAAGAACTTTGAATACAGTGAAGATCTGCAGACAATTATGAATCATTACATGATGTTAGGTGATTCTAGCTGCCCTTCTTTTAAGGTTGCTGGTAATTTATAGCTTTGCAAGATGTTTGACAGTTACATGTCACTGATGCCTTGGAGCACTGAAATGATGCTTCCTGTTTCGCTTTCAGAGCTTTCATGCATCATATTATTTCCTTAATACTAATGGACAGTCACTGGGGATGCACAAATTAATATCTTTGCATGTTATAATTCTTAACTATCATTTACTTCAAAAGTACTTTGTCTATATATTGGTCAAATGCTAGCTGGAGTCTTTTTTCTGACTTTCAACCATAATATATTTGTGTTTTTATTAGCACAAGCTCTCTCCAATTTTTAGTTAAATATAATTAGCCAGTCTCTTTTGGACGGTTGTTCTTTTAACCATTCATGTTGATTTCTTCAGAATTATATCCACTTTGTGCTAAGCTCTATAGCTTTTACTAAGCTTCACAGATTTTGATAGCTCTCTCCAATAAGGTTTCGCTGAAAACAAAGATTATTTCAACTCAAACGCAGAGTTGCATTTTAAAATCCATCTGGATAAACAAATCCAGAAGAAGGTGCTGTATCACCACATTGTAACGGAATTTGCAATCCTAATGGAGTGGGAGGGTATGCAGATTGAATTTCATTTATTTCTAAATTCCAGATTAGTGCTTAGTCATTGCTTAAATGTTTAAACAAATGAATCATCCACATATTTCTTTTTCTTTGCAACAACATTCAATTTAGTACTGACCAAGAGTCTTACTGGCAATCTTAATGAAGACTGACAGACTGTGGGTTTCAACAGAAGAATAAACACTTTGTTTTCCATTTCAGACAACTTTTCATGCAAATCCATTCAGTTTCAAAACTAAGATGTGAACCAGAACTAAGAGGATGAAATCTTGGAGAAAACATATCCCCCCACCCCTCTGCCTAGTGTAGCTGATTTGTTTCTTTGCCCTTCCGTTCTTTGAAAGCAGCTGCCTTTGTGACAAAATATCTCCATCTGGCAGGTTGAATAAGCAGATCCACCAAGAACCGTCGGAACTGAATCAACATTGGGAAGATTTAAAGAAATGCATTCAAGTTTTCATTTCAGGAAAGAAACAATTTTAATTTTAATGAAACATTCTAAGAAAGCAAGGCCTGGTATCAAAGATGACATTTTCATGGCACTAGTGCAAACTGCAGAATCCTGCCAAAGAGTTGTTCTGTGGTTGCAGTCAAAAAAACCTGATTAATTAATTATCTCATTAGTTTGTCTGCCTGGTAGAAAAACAGCTATCAGTCAGGCTGAGACCTGCAAACAATCTCTCTTACTCTCCTGTTTGTAGAGAGAGCTGCCTGCAGAGAGGCAGCAGACTGCATGAAGATGCCATAACAACTCTTCTAGCACTAATCAAAGAACAACATAGCATGTCTGGGAAAAGGTGTTTCAGATCTAGGAACTCAATTAAATGGCCTTTTGCTGTATTCTAAGTTGAATGATTCTGCTGTTAACAAATCCAAGTGCACTGACAATAAAATGCTAAATAAAGGTAGCAGCGCTGCTTAAATATTGCTGAAAAGCCAGCAATGACAGACTTTTTAAACTGTTTATCTACGTTGTTGCCCAGTGAATCCAAACATGCACAATGTCTGTACAAAATTGTAAGGTGATGTCATCATTTTTTTTAAAATAGGCAGAGCACAAAAAATAAAAGATCTGATTCTTGGATTTTCTTAGAATCAATTACTTACTTGAATACAGGTTCCAGTGCACTCCTTGCAAAGACTGCACGACAGAGCCCATCTGCTTGCTGGGATATGTGAAATTTTTGTAATCGGTTCCATTTTTTCAGGGCATCCAATGCTAACCTGAGAATAAGACAAAGCATACAAATAATCAGTTTCCATATATTGTCTTCAAGAACAATGAACCAATTCTCTCTGAAGATGAATATCACAAAATACGCCTTTGACACAAATCTCTGGGGATGCTCATACCCCCATACCATGAGGGCATTTATTTGGAATGTCTGAAGGGATAACCATAATAATGTTTCAAATGCTAGATTTTCTTAAATAATTTCATTCAATGGTATGAACAGTTTGTGGAAGATGTAGCAAGCATGATCTAATCCAAACAGATTTCATCCACACTCCGTTCGTTCTGTTTAGGCAGAAATCACTTAGTCTCGTACTTCGGGAATCCATAAGGCACAGCTAACATGAACCCATTTTGTTCCACTCCGGGTAGGTTTCAGGGCTCCCCCTCTCTTTGGGCAGAGTAAACACTTTGGCTGAACTCCGAGGGCACAGGTCCGACAGAGCCAGTTTCCAAGGGGAACTTTTAGGATTCCATAACAAGCCTAAAAAGAAATATAAGGATAAAGATTAGTTACTTATGTGATGAGTGCATATCAAGATTAATATACCTTATGATAAAGTACCATGATGCATTTTATGAATAAAATGACTGTATTAGTTTACAAATATTAAGTGTATGGGATTCCCTGTTCCCACCTACCATCAATATAATGGTATAATACAGTGGTGGCGAACCTATGGCACGGGTGCCAGAGGCGGCACTCAAGAGCTCTCTCTGTGGGCACGCGTGCCGTCGCCCCAGTCCTAGGCCTTCAGCTGGGTTTTATAAAACCTTTTCACTTTAGGCCTCTGCCACCATGTGCAAAAAAAAAAAAAAAAGGTTCAGTCAATTTCAACTTCTTGCGGGGAAAAAAAAGATCTTGTAAAGTTGGAATTGGTTGATTGAACTTTTTAGTCCCACCCAGTCTGCCGTTACCACCGCAGCCACGCCCACCCAATGGGCCATGCCCACCCAATGGGCCACACCCACCCGGCACTCGATGATGCATAAGTGGGTTTTGGGTTGCAGTTTGGGCACTCAATCTCTAAAAGGTTCGCCATCACTGGTATAATATATAATGTAGGTGAAATATAATGTAGGTGAAACAGTAATATTCCTCCCCGAAAATCTGATTAGGCAATTTTCTGAATGAATGCATGAGAGTTGAAAGAGAGTGAGAGGATGGGTAACACATTATTCTTGCCCCTAAATTTCCATGACTGCCTGACCCCATTGCCTTAATCTTGGACTTTTGATCCAGATTTTCTACTGCATAAGAAATATTTTTTATTTACCATCTTAATAGCAGTGATATTTTTGTTACTTTTTTCCTATCAAATTCAGTACAAAATATTTTTCAAAGCTGTTTTCCACAGCCACAGCAGAGACCTAAAGGTTATTCAATGTTCTGGCTAAGTTTATAGATCACACAAAACCATAAAATGGTTTGATTGATTTTGACTTCATCTTATAATGGCTTGTGCAACAAGTTGTTAAAACAGACTATGTCTTAGTGCAATATAATGCACTGAATGATACTAAAGAAACATAAACGAGTAGCTAAAAAGATATCAGACTCAGCAATTTATGAATAAAAAAAAGGGGGGGGAAAGACATTTAAAAAGAAGGAGAAATAGTGAATCTAGTCTTGTGGCCTTCCATTTCAGGTACTACTGCATTTCCAACATAAAAATTCTTGGACATCTTTTGCATGCCTGAATTTGACATATTTATTCCTTTAATATCACAAGCAGTAAACTGGCCACAATTAACAACAAAAATATCATGAATATGCATCCAAAGATACCACTGAATGGTTAAGAAATGCAAAAATAAATAAATCATCATCTGCTATTGTTGATGAACAAGACAAGTTGAGTGTCTCCTGTTCTCCCTTTAGGCAACTCCTAAGGTTGCCCAAATCAGACTCTGGCTGTGGCAAGTCTCCAGAACTTTGCCTTTTCAATGTAGTAGTTGCCAGCATTTTTGCAGATATAGTCGTTCTAGGCACCTGGAAATGCCCTAGATTTCCCAGAGATAAAAATGTAAGGTAAATCGGTTCAGTCTTGAGAATGCTACAGGACATAGCAGCAAGAATCTAAGAATGCTCTTTTAACATCACTGCTTGGCCTGGGTCAGCTTTCATAAGGTAAGATAACCTTCCAATTCTGAGTCAATAAATCTGAGGGAACTGTCCTTACTACCGGATCACAGAGACAACTGCTACTCACCTGATGCACACAGACATTGCATTTGTCACAGAAAACCATCTCATTGCCATCTTCTCCTTCTGGTGAACGGCACACATCACATACCACATCCTCATCGTACTCTATCCCAAGGCCTTCTTCTGTCTCAATGGCAATATTCATATTCTCAGAGCACACAGTCTCCAATTCCTCAAGCACTCTTTCCAAGGTGAATTCATCCATTTCTGGCTTTTCTTAAAGAGAAAAGGCAGCAATACTTTATTTACTTTCTGTGAAGAGTCTCAAATTCTGTTGTGATAGATATTTGTTGACAGTTAGGAGTCAAGAGAAGAGAAATTCTTCTATTAGCATCTAATAAACTGAGCATCAACTGGTTATGCTTCTCTTCAATCCTAATTGAAATAAAGATATATATAACACAAATGGAGCAAGGAATCTTGGAAAGAAAATCAGTGAATAATAATCTGAAGCTTAACTGCTACAGCTGAGGAGCACATATTCCTCACAGGCTCAACACTGTGGCTGAGCCAATATTAAGCACAGACTGGAAAGAAAAGTCAGAGAACATTATCTGGTCCTGATATATTCAGGTTATCCTGGTCTCATAACAACTATGGGGGCAGCATATTCTTCCCCACTGAGCCAAAATATGATTTCTACAGTGGTATTTAATAAACCCAATGGCTATGGTATGTACTGTACATGATGCGTATATGGTTTGTGGCAAGGGTCTTCAAACCTGGCCTTTTTATGACTTGTGGACAACTCTCAGAATTCCTCAGCCAGCGTGCCTGGCTGAGGAATTCTGGGAGTTGAAGTCCACAAGTCAAAAAAGGGCCAAGTTTAAAGACCCCTGGTTTATGGCTTGGCACAGTGGTGGCGAACCTATGGCACGTGTGCCAGAGGCGGCACTCAGAGCCCTCTCTGTGGGCACGTGTGCCGTGCCCTGGAGATGACGAGGGACTGGCCCCCACCGCCCTGGCCCCGCCCACCCAGTCTGCCATGACCACCATGGCCACATCCACCCGGCACTCCGTGATAAATAAGTGGGTTTTGGATTGCAGTTTGGGCACTGGGTCTCTAAAAGGTTCGCCATCACTGGCTTGGCAGATCGTGAAAATCAACCAATGGCCTTTCTTCTGCAAAATATGGTTAACAAACTATGGTTCAGTTTAACATTTGAGGATAATAAAATATGCCCACTAAAAGCAAGTACCAGAGATTCTTAAAGAAGTTTTCTCTTCTAAGTTAACTTAAATTGCAGCAGACTGGTCACATTTTGCTTGTGACCACATCTTGAGGCTTATTCTTATTAAATCAGACTTCTAAGTAACTAAAGCCAGCCATTTGATTCTGGAAGTGCCTAATTCGCAGCAGGAATCACTGCTCTGGTATAATATAACAAATCAGCCATCTTTCCAGAAGTAACTTATAACAGCCACTTTGATTCCATCCACAATGTAGTATATAATAGTTCTGGTTTGTTTAAAATGTATTGGTTAAGAACTCTGCATTCTAGTAAAGGGGAAAAGATAGCAAACAGCAATATAATCTCATTGGAAAAGAATTTTACTAGTAAAATAACTTTTTTCCCCCTGTGCCTTTGAGTCAATTTCTGTCTAATCCCTGCAGTCTTTTTAGCAAGATTTCAGAAGTGATTTGTCCTTGCCTCCTTCCTAGGACTAAGAGAGAGTGAATGGTCCAAAGTCACCTGGTTGGTTTTGTGTTGAAGGATGAACTAGAGACTCATGGTCTTCCAGTTTCTAGCCTATAATAACTTAGGTAAATTTTGTAATTACTTATGTAAATAACTATTATTTATGTGGCTATAGTTTGTATTAAAGAAACTGTTAGGAATATTATTTCACATGGAAAAACAAGTTGCATTAAATCTTATTCATGCTGTGTCCTCTTCTTGGCCTTTCAGAATTATAGCACCTGAAAGCCCTTTCAAACACAATTGTCTACAGAAGTATATGGTGTCTTGCCAAATGTGTCTCTCGGCCTGAAAGAATTTGCATATCTCTGCTTTATCATAGCATCACTCCTCAAGTAGAGGGTCTCAAGGGATATTCTGCAAAGGTTTATCCTTGTAGAATTCTTCAATAATACACTGTATCTTGTTTAGCACACCCTGAAATCTCAATTGATCAATCAAACGATGGGATATGCAAAGGGAATCAAAATTAAATGACCAAAATTAAATCAAAATGGCATTTAGTACGAATCAAGCTTAGTTGGAGGGTTGCATATTACTTCATTATAAGCAAGATCATAAAGGTGATTTTCTTTTAGGGTTCACACTTTATATTATGTGTGCGGTATAAAGGAAAAGTGAGGTTTATCCATTATATCCATGATTAAATCAGTGGCTTAAACTGTGGTCTTCAGCCGCATTTAAAAACCCAAGGATTATTTCTTTAGAGGCAGTATAACTGCAGCAAAACTTCCTTCCCTGTTACAGAACACCTTTTCTATTTGGAATCCTGGAGAACTGCTAATCTTTTGCTTCCTTAATGTTCCAAATATTTCTAGTTACTGATTTGTATTTAGAAAGTAATCTGGTATGAGTATATATTAATTTTACATAATACTTTTTAAAGACAGTGAACACTGTCCCTAGGAACTTGGTGCTGAATTGATTATTAAGTACTTGTTCATTCTCCCATTGCCAGTTTGCTGCCCACCTATTGCCTCCTCCTCCTCTGTGCAAGAAACAGGGACCTCTCTGGATTTGTAGCACTTGAGAAAGCATC
Organism: Protobothrops mucrosquamatus; assembly: GCF_001527695.2. Taxonomy (NCBI): domain Eukaryota; kingdom Metazoa; phylum Chordata; class Lepidosauria; order Squamata; family Viperidae; genus Protobothrops; species Protobothrops mucrosquamatus. The sequence continues at coordinate 1,267,447 of NW_015386262.1, read as the reverse complement.
CTGGCTATGATGAGATCCTACTCTCTGTCCATCAAATTACAAATTGGAGAGACAGCTTATGAGGAAAATCCCCCTCACTCTGCTCCCATTCACCTTCTGTTTTGGACACTCAGCTGCTCTGTCTTTATACATCTCATACAATCTTACAGGATGTAGATACTCAAATCAATCTTTGCCTGGGGGAGGTAATTATAAAACATTTCATGGAAGAAGCTGAATACAAGCAAAAGGAAAGACAGAGCATTTTCCTCCACTGATTCTGGTGAGGGGAGAGCCAAAGCTGCCACTTCAAACATTCCCTTTCAAGAATTCCTGGGGGGATGCACTGCCTCCAGGGATGTTGTTGGACTGCTAAAAATAAAAATAAAAAATTTCCCCCAGAGAATGATTCAGTAGGAAGGTAAGTAATAAATAAATAATAAAACTCAACCAATTGGTATTAACCTTGAGTAGACTACATGAAAGAACCTAAGGTTTTATTTGCCCCTTAAAAATCTGGCTTATAGATAAATATGTGGTGAAGATGACAACAAGAAGATTAGAGCAGAGTGTCAAAACTGCCGGCCCACAGGCCGGAGTGCCAAAACCGTGCCCACCCCATTGCCGGCAATGGAGAAAAAGTCACGATACGTCGTGATATGCGACGTTGAGAGTTTGACACCCCTGGATTAGAGGAAGATCAATAACTATATTTATCAGTGACTGGAAACCCCTTATGGGCTTTTTGCTGAAAAATAGAGGAAAATGATCTTGTGATCTATGGGTTTGAAGATTAGAAGAAATAGCTTATGGAAAGAAGGAAATTATGGTGCAACCTTAGAGAGGGTAAAATATATCCTCTAAAATATAATTTCATTTATATCTTCTGTCAAAAGATAAGAAACTGCTTCTTTATAATCTTTTCTTTTTTTATTTCTTATTCATTCACTATTTTTCTTTATTTTCTCTGTTTCTTTTCTAATATTTGTTTTTATCTCATTAAAAAACTTCTTCAGTAAAAATTGTATTTAAAAAAGTCTGGCTTTCCAATAGGATTACAGGTTCTATGAAAGCGAAGACAATCTTTTAGCACTTCATATCCATGCTGAAAGACAAATTTGCATAAACAACAGAGGTTTATTGCTAATGGCTCATTCAAATATTTAATAAAGAAACAAACACTTTTAACTGTGGTAATTTAGCTAACTTGATGGAATTGAGCTTGCATCATCATAGCTATTTGGTATTTTATTAAAGAGCAATAGATACATGGTATAAATAAACAATTAAAAGAAGTTAAAGCAACTGAGGAAGTATGCTGATTTTTCTTAGGTAAAATAGGAACTGCAGTGGTTGGAAGTAGCAGCACAAACTGCTTATTCTCTTTGTGCTGGCTCTGTAGCTATTATTCTTATCTACCTCACACACACTCCCATAAGAATTGGGACCACAGTTTCTAGTACTTTTCTTCCAACTCATCCTTTCTTTTCTGTCTTTATCTCTGCTTCTTGCCAAGAACATTAAACTTGAAATTGGAAAGAAAATAAATTTATGAAAGGTAATCCACTTGTTTCTGTAGCTTGCAAAAGAGCTTCTTAGATAACTCTCTGGGAATGGGTGAGTTTTTACAAGAAAGGAGGAGAAGGGAGAGTTAAAGTTGCACTGAAAAAAAGATAACTGTAATTTTCAGAGTCCTATTACAACACATGGCTGTTCTTGGTGAAGGATTTTTTTAAAAAAAAACTTGAAAAAAAACAAACAAACAGCAACTCCACAATATACTTGAATGCTTGGGCAAAGGCACCAACTTCTTTATGAAGCTTGCACTTTTTTTTTTTTACATGTTTAGGCAAGGATCTGGGGTTTCGTGGCACTGTGTCAGTCTCTATTGGTATGGGATTTAGCCAATACAATTCCAAATCAAAATTCTTTAAAACACTAGAATGATTAGACCACAACATGCAGAGAAGCTTGACTGCACCAGTTTTATTGCTGACAAACCTTTAGGAAACCAAGTTTGGTATCAAATCTTTGGAACAGCACAGATAATCACCTTTTAGAAAAGAATTTTACTAATATGATCCCAACTATTTGTCTACATTGGATGTAGCAGTACAACATACTGTACATTGTCCTTCAACAGGCAGCTCCTTCTGGCTGAAAATAACATATTGTCCCAGCATCATTCCAAGTAGGGGGAAAGATAAGAATCACTGGCTATTTATGCTGATGTACACAGAAGTCCTTTCTGCCATGGACAAAGGTATAATTTATAATTTTTGTAAACAATCCCTTAAAGCATCCTTTTAAGTTGGTCCAGAACTACAAAGTTACTCTGAAGGGCAACATCAAAATATGCCCTGGTGTGATAGCTGGTTCAATCTCCTAAGAATCATTCTGTGGAATTATCTTAGCCTTCTCCCTAACCTAGGAGTGCAATGGCTCAGTGGTTAAAGAGGAAAGCTGAACTGAGTGCCGCACAATGGGGTGAACTCCCATTCCTTGCCCCTGCCCACCTAGCAGTTTGATAGTGTGCAAATGCAAGTAGATTAATAAATACCACTTCAGTGGGAAGGTAACAAGAGTTCCATGCACCTCTGGCATATAGCCAAGATGGCCACATCACCAAGGAAAATGTCTTCGGACAATGCTGGCTCCCTCAGCCAAGAAACCGAGAATGACCTAATATGACCATCTTCCATAGCTGCCAAATTGTTAATGGTAACTTCTTTCCATAAGAATTCAGGCAGCAGCCTTGAAAAAAAATTAGGATTTAGAAGAAAAGGATTAATCCCGGACAATCTATTTACTTGAATGAGTTTAAATCTCTGGAGCCAAATGAATTGCAACCTAAGGTACTGAAGGAGCTAGATGACGGCCAAACTTTTATCTCTGAGAAAGCCTGAAGAACAGGGGATAGGATAAAAACAAATCTTGCTTAACTTTATCACACGTTTTAGTAGGAAGCTTTCTTAATAGATTATGAGGATATTACAGACATAATATATCTTGATTTTAGTAAACCAAAACATTTCATGACATGATTTTTAGCAATTTAATTCAGTGTGAGTTAACAGTACGAGCAGTCCGAAAGTAGCTACCTAGGAAGGTGATGAATTTATCCAGAGGCTATGCTGTACAACTGTCTGTCTGGGAAATTTTAACTTGGATTCTTACTCTGAACAAGGCATTGGACTTGATGGCCCAAACAGTCCTTCTGATTCTCTGAAGAAATAATGGCAGAAAGCTTTTGTATAAGATTTGAATTGGCACATCTAGAAAAAAAGCAACCAAAAATGGCTAAAATAAACTACAACCAAAGTTTCTCTTCTTCTTTCAAATGATACCTATTTTGAAAAAAGATGCCAATTTGGATGAATGGCAGAAGGGTATTAATAAATTTATTTGGGCGGGGAAAAAAACAAGAATTAAATTTAAGATCTTACAAGACGCATGGGAAAGAGGAGGACTTAAGGCGCCTAACTTGAAATTATACTATGATGCGGTGGTTTTAACATTGGTTAGTGATTGGCTTAATTTAACAAATAAAAGTATACTTCATCTGGAGGGATGGGACTTATTATATGGGTGGCATGCATACTTAATTTATAATAAAAAAGTTGACAAGGCTTTTAAATCTCATATTTTAA